>NW_017537059.1:73869-124926 GCF_001853355.1 Bactrocera latifrons
TTTTGTTCTGTTGTTTTTTTTTTTTTTTTTGATCCTGTTTACTTTGTAACGCGCCTTTTATGTATATGTATGTATTAAAATACATAGGCACTTATTTTATCGTTATTAAATAAAAAGCGTAACGTTATTAAATAAATGATAAAATTAGCGTATTTCTTAAGTTAAGAACCTATAATACCCTTCACAATTAAACAAATTGCTATACCAAAACATTAATTGATTTTTATTAGTCAATTCCTATGACAGCTAGAAGCTAACATGTATTGGTTCGAGCGGAATTTTTTTTCGATAATTGGAATGTTGCCTACTATAATAATACATGCCAGATATTTTGAAGAATAAAAAATTGTGCCCAATATCGGCGTCGAATAAACAATTTCTAGATAAAAAAAGAACGTGTGCGAAATTTCGGATCGATATCTCAAAAACTGGAGGACTATGTAGTAAGGTAATATATGTATCGGTCTTGCAGCGCAAATGACCTTTTTTACTTTGGCATGTAAATGGTATTTCTGCATGCTGCCACGCTCCACGATTGATATCAAGAATTTATGAATAATCGCTTTTTGTTGTTTATTGGTGCGGCCGCCGCTCTTGTGGTAGGAGGTGGCAAAGGCGTGGCATTTGTATCCAGCCTGCTGCTGTTGCTCATACAGTGAGTTCCCCGTGGCGAGCACGAGACATCGACTGAGAATTTTCGCAAATTGGTTGCAATTATATTTGAACAGAACAAAATTTGTTGCCGCCACCAACAAGAATGCCGCTGGAACAGGCATTCCAACCACTGTTTGTGGCGCAACAACTGTTATTTGTTCGTTTAACCCTCTCCACAATTAAAACTCAACGGTCTGCACGTGCGCCAACTCAAACGCGTCAAGTTGAACGGATGAAGCAAACGGCTGAATAACTGATCCAAATAATATAACGCTATGGGCAAATTCGCTAAACAGTTGATTTAATAGTGTGTTTTTTCAAGAAGAAACTACACATAGTGTAACGAGCACTCGTGAAAACGAATACTCCAACATTCTACAATTTGCTTTCCCCTAAGGCCATTAATGACCAGTGTCACTCTAATATTAAAAGCAAAGGTAATGCTATGCCAACAAGATTGTAATGCGAATATTAGGTTTATACTTCATGCGAACTTTTTTGCCTTTTCCCATCAATCGATAGGGACAAAGTTGATAAAAATATTAAGTTAGATTTGGTTCCCCAATGTCCAGCATATTATCACTTAATTAATTAATTATGGTTAATGTATGATTAGCAAGAGAAAAAGTTATCTTCTGCTGCATCGAAGCTTCACATTTCCATTTTTTATATCACAAAAATTATAAAAAATCTTCTTTAACTTGATTATAATTGCGGTAACTATTTATGAAGTTCAACAAGATACCTAGAGGCAATCATTTAAATAATTTGTTTTAAATTGTGTAAGTATTATTATTAAATAGTACATTTGTTCAGTTTCTGTTTTTTATAACTTGAACTTACTAAAGATTCAACAGTTGAACAGGGTATACCTAGTTTGTCACGAAATTTGTAACGTCGGATACCCTATAAAGGTGGTAGATATAGGGTTATATACATATATATACATATGTAAATGATCAGGATGACGAGAAAAGTTGATATCGAGTATCGCATTCGATGCAACGATTAGTTGTATGAGATATACGACGGTATTGACATAGTTCAGCGAATTAAAAGACAGCGGCTACGCTTGCTAGATCATGTCGTCTGAATAGACGAAGAGGAAGAACATCCTCTCAATCCGCACCCAATAATAAGAGATGCCCAACTTTCATCTCATTAGAAGTGAGAAAGTAAATCACCTCCTGAGCTTTGACAGTTGAGTTGAGTTCAGGATGTAATTCAACTTTTTTCTTATTTTAACTGTTTCATTAAAAAGTCTTGTTTTAGATGGTCTATTTGATTTTTCATATAACCGTCTGTCGAAATCCATGTCAAATTATGAACTTTTTTTTTTTGTTAAACATTGTGCTTCCTATTATAAAGTCCTTCGAGGCAGCAAAGTTGTTTAGATTCCTATCCTTTTCATTGGAAATTTTTTCCTGTCAGTTTTCTGTACACTGCATTTAAATGTATAATAATAATTTTTACGTTACGTGCGGTTATTGGTCATGAACGATACGGTCGATACGTGAACTGCAATAAAGCGCTTTGTTGGATATTTACTTTTGCAATTCATGAACGTTTTCCGACTATTGTGTGTATCGCAGTTAATTCGGAGAATGACCAAAGAGTGTATTTCCATCCAGAGAATACAGCCAGTGGAAACACCGCCAGCAAAAAAAATTAACATAGAGTTTTTTTTTTTCAATTTTCAGTAATCCTTTGCGAGAATATTGCTCTATTCGGCAATGCCTTGATATTATACATGAAATGCACCGTTGAAGAAATAGTTACGCAGAAAGAACAACCAGTAGATGGCGTTTAAATGAGTTAAGCAACCAGCGACTTTACCCGGAAAAATTGACCCTAATAAGACAGCTTAATTCACCACAGCTGATGACACTACATCACACGACAATTGAGGAAATAACCGCACCCAGCAAGCGGTCACCACACGACGACATCGCATGCCGCTAAAAGGGCTCATACGGTTCGATCGGTATGTGTACGCATGAGGTTTACTCGTGTATGGGCTTAAGCGCGTACCGATCCATGTTCGCGAAAATGTTTGATTCTTTAGGATCGGTGTACGCACATGTGTGTCGTGTATGGCGTCGTGTGCGCACAAAATCTCTCAACAGTGAAGATCGCGGGCGAACAATGGTAAGTGTAAATTGTGGAGCCTGCTTTAAAGGCTTCAAAAAATCGTTTTTTTTTTGAGAATTTTTTTGGGAGGGAATGAAATATTTGATTCAAGCGAATTTCTAGGCTTTTTAGTTATATATTTGAACATCCTTCACAATTTTTTTGGACACGAAATCTTTGATATTCTGCCTTTGGGAATCAATTGCCCGATGCATCTTGCATGTGCATTTTTCGGACGGCGGGCAGGAAGTCGCAATTTCTATGGGAAACAAACAATTTTTTAATAACTTATCTTCTAGTTAAACTAAGAAAATTAAAAAAAAGTGTAAAATTTTAAAATTGAAAGAAATGGCTTTTGTCCAAAAAAATTTTATTTTATGTTCAAACTTGATTTTATTAATATTTTTTAGTTTAAATAGAAGATAAATTTATGCCAATGATAATAAACTTTGGTCTAATTCCACACGACGT
Source organism: Bactrocera latifrons (assembly GCF_001853355.1). NCBI lineage: Eukaryota > Metazoa > Arthropoda > Insecta > Diptera > Tephritidae > Bactrocera > Bactrocera latifrons. The sequence goes on from NW_017537059.1 coordinate 77,125, forward strand.
TTAGGTTTTTTTTCTATCCTGCCCGTAAATTAAATGTAATCGTATAAATGAAAAACCAAGAAATCAAAGTTTTCGCTTTCTGTCCAAACGCTTATACATCTGTTAAACGCTCGGTCACTATTTCCCTTCTAGTTTCGACAATATTTCGAATTCCAATCTGTAACTTTGGGGAAATATTGTTAGATAATATTTTTTAAAGAGATTTAAACAAGCACAAAATCGATTGTTTGAAGCTTCTAAAGATTTCGTATCAGAATTTATTGATTTTATAAAAATAAATTGGCAATTTGGCAAGGGAAAGCGATAAATATAATAATAAAATTGAGAAGTTGGAATAACTTATTAAAAAAATACAAAGAAATAGATAAAAGTGCTACATTAGAAATAAATTCGAAGAAATGTTCCGCTTGGCTGTCGCACATGTTCATGTTTGAAGAACGAATGCAAAATGGGTTTGTATGTCGTGTATGGGCGAAACGAATTCATAAAGATCGAACGCACATGTGTCCACTTTAAACCAACTCAAAATGTTTTGAACAATTCTTCAGACACTCATCGCACATCAACATTGGGATTCAACATTCGTTTACACACTGTGCCGCATCGAATCCTTTCGTTTATTTACATCGATCGAACAATCTTGCGCGCTGCGCTCAATCTTTAAAAAAAATCATCCGGATACTGTTTCGCCAACTCACCATGGACTTTAATCGTACATTCGCTCTTAGCGATTACATTTAGATTTTTTATATATTTCGTAATTAAATGTAAAATAACAAAATTATCGTTGTTAATTAAATAAAATTATTTAAAATAAAATAGAGCACTTTACTTGCCTCCGTTTAATCAGATGAATATCCAGGTGTGTTCTCATCTAATGCATTAGGACGAGTTTACACAATCCACCCGCGAAACGACGATTGTTTCTACCTTCGGTTGCAATTGATTAATGTACGCGGTTTAACTTTATTTGAGCCATTGCGTACTGTGAATGGTACGGTGTGTGCAACTTTTTGAGAAGGAAGTAAGCAGTTACAATTGCTGGAACGTGATAATCACTGGAATCAAACGATAGACCATGTGCACGCGCAATTTTGGCTGCCATGGCTACCGATGTTGTTGACTTGAACTGGAAGATTCAAAGTCGATCATTTTAACAATGAAGACGACGCCGTGAATTATCCATTGGGATTTCTAAATTCTTTGGAGAGTCTTGGTATGCCACCGCATCATTTGCGTCTCAAAGTTGGATCTGTCGTTATTATGATTAATAATCTTCATGCGCCGAAACTGTGTAATGGAATTCACTGATTGTGACGCAGCCATCGAATACAAGGGAGCCGAATGCTTGACTATATGAATTCCTTTGAGTTCTAACGATTTGCCATTTCAGTTCAAACATATTCCGTTTTCAGTAAAAATTGCATTTGACATGACAATCAACAATAGCATAGTGTGTGGCATAAATTTGGAAGATATACGTGGCGTACTCACGAGTTGGAAAACCATCTTCTCTGTACATTTACGCACCGGAACAGAAACCAAAAAATTTTGTTTATCAAGCTGCGTTACATTGAAAAACATATAAAAAAATCGCAAATAAATGATTTTCAACACAATATAAAGTCAACTCTCTTTTCATTAAAAAATAAATATAATTTCATTAATACATTAATAATCAGTATTCGTATTTCATACAGTCTTTGACTATTCTCACAAAATCCATAACTTGTTGTATAATTTTATCGTCGACTTAAAACTTACTTCAAACACATGGAGCTAATCGTTGCAGCTACACTAAAAATCATATTTTAATTTGTGGATATATCGCTTCCAGCCCACCGCACTTCTTTGACAGCCACGATGTCTGCGTTGTGCTGTCCTACTTTTTCCATTTCCATTGAAACCATTTTTATGGTTATGGTTTAGTATAAGGTTCGCACATTCCTTGTATGTATGTGCGTATATATATTATATCTGTTTGGGGATAAAAACGTTTGCTAGGTCATTGTCGTTGGAAGTTATTACGGCAGCTAATATTTTGAAATTTCTACCTAGAACAGATGATAACATTTAAAAAAAAAAAAAATAGATTAAATGACAGAAATGAATTTTTGATTTTAAATAATATAATAACTTGAAATAAAAAAATCAGTGACAATTACTTGAACAAAGGGAAGGATGGAAACGTCATATTTAGTTACCTATTACGAGTACTAGTCAAAAACGTGGTCCAATGCTTTATGTTTTTCCATATGTTTAGAACACAACCGTTACGAGTGTTGGTTCAAACTTAATGTGGTCTTGTCCCAGTACATAATGTGATTCTACTTTTGGTAGAGTATCTCTTGGAAACAAGTAAAATTACGAAGGCAGCAAACATTGCTTTTTTTAATTCGTTAAAGTAGATGATGTGACTACATATGTATAGTTTATAAATATCAGTTATAACATATCTAGCTTCGGTTCACCAAACGTTTAGGAGAGTCGTTTTGATTAAAGAATTATTATGAATAAAATAGACGCAATAACTAATAATCCCGAAAAAAATTGATAATTCAACTTGATTAATTAACTTCCTACAAAATCTATAAAGTGATATTTGAGGTATGTTCAAAAAATAAGATAATTCTATTTTGTCCCCTTCAATGTAGTCTCTCTCAAATATTATACTTTTGCCAACGTTTTTTCCCTCCTTCGAAGCTGTTCTGATATGCACTTTTTGTGAGCCCTGGACCTCTCTGTGCGATTTATTTTGGCCTCGGGTCTCCTGGGTTCTTCTATTGGGACGATCGGATTTTGGTTTCGATGTCATAACCTCATGACCATGATTCGTCGGCAGGTCGTCATTCACATCGTCTCGACCTTTTTTGAAAAGCTTCTAAAAAATGTTTGTGACTACATTTACTGTTTGCCACTGTAAACATTTAAAATTTTTTTTGAACACTTCATTCTCTTTTTGCGCAAAAAATTTAATGCAAATTATTTGAGAAATTTTTTTTGACAGTAAGGAAATTGTTGAACACGCAAAACACATCCATTTATGCCTCTCACAAACTAAAGAAATATCCCGTATCTGAAACTATGAACATACTACTTGTATGTGTTCGAGACGAGCGTACCAATAATCGAAAGTACGTAGCCCACGGAAGTTCAAAATTCGCCTTACTTTTTTTAACAGGCTTCTTATATTATATTAATTTCCCTCTGTACACCTTTTCCATTGGACTTGAATGCAAAATGTGATCAATAGCAACATCGTTACACCTCAATTCCCATAATGGTACATTGACGACTTGTAGGAAGCGTCATTGTGATTTAAAAAATAAATTGGGCAATTCTTTGCCACTTAAGTGGCTAATGACACATGGCTGCGTAGCAACGTGGCAAGGCGTTTAAATCTGTTCTTAATACACTTCATCAATAGACAGTTAGCAACGGCAATCCTTGCACGTGCATACGATATATGTAACTATGAATATTTACGCATTCGTACATGCACAGGGGTACAAATTTTTATTTGCCGAAATTGCGCACGCGTGTTTGTATGTTAAACTTGTATGCACAAAACGCGGTAAGTAGTCGTAACGTTAGGGTGCGGCACATTGCCGCCTTTCATCGCTGGCGTATCAGACGCAGCAGCACTAGCGTGAACATCTTCACATGACTACATTAGATTGCATTTCTGATAGGTTTATATACATACGTATATGTATGTATGTACCTTTGCACGTATACGTATTGCCGTGTGATAGAGCTGAGCGCAACTGCAGCTAATCGCATACATTTCAAATATCGATATTCGTTTTGTAGCAAAGTGTAATTAATAAGGCGCAACAATTTCGTTATTTCGAGGATAGCGCTTCTTATATTTGCCACTACCCCTCAAAGTTCGTAATATGTTCATAGTAAAGTAGTGTCTTATATAATACAAAAGAAGACAGAAGCTAGACCTCAAATTTTGCATACATCCTTTTCTCGCCAAAATATGCTAAGTGGATATCGGGCCACTATAGTATGTAGCTACCTTCAGTTTTCGAGATATCGATTTGATTTTGCACACTTTCCTTTCTCTCCAATAAGCTGCTCATTTGTTGGAACGGCCCGTATCGGACCCACTATAGCATATAACTGCCACATAATTAGAGGGATCGGAAACAAGTGCTTGTATGGAAAACTTTTTCAACCAAAATTTATGTTTTTTCTTGTTTTATTTGACAAGGTTTCTTTAGCAAAATTGGCACAGATTACACAGATTTACAAAAAAGAAAGAAGTCGAAAAACCTGGGAAGTGATGGACTAACCACTGCCACGCTCACAAAACGCCATTATCCCAAAACCTATAAAGTGCCATAACTAAGCACCAAAATAAGATACAAGTATAAAATTTGGTGCTGGCAAAAACTTTTGAAAAAGATGGTGTGGGCACGGCCCTAATAAGTTTAATGTAGGTATCTCGAAAACCAGTAAAACTACAACAACCAATCTGCTTATCGCCGTTATTATAAAACAGTGTGAAAACGGACGAAATCGGAAGATAACCCCGCTCACTCCCATATAACGGTAATGTTCAAAACTACTAAAAGCGCAACAAATCAAAAACATATTACGCCAGAGACATTAAATTTTACTTCCAAGATGGTATGAAAAGGTTTTATGCGAGCCGAGTGCGAAATCGGATCACAACCACGTTAACTTCCCATATAACAAAATTTTAAATGTGGAAACCAGTATCTTCTTGCATAGTTGAAATTTGACCGAAAATATCGATTAAAGTGTGAGATATACAGTTGAAATTCGGACAGAATCCTTTCTTCACAGTATTAATTCTGTGTTTTAAAACTTGTTCTTTGTTCTTGTTCTTATAGGTATTGTCGATTACAATGAGAATTAAAAATTCACCAAACATCGAAAAACATTTTGAAAAAAAAAAAAAACAAGAAAAAAAACGTTAACTTCAGCTGCACCGAAGCTAATATCTTTTCACAGGTGCATTTCTTTTAGAAGCTATATGCTAAAGTAATCCGATCTGAACAATTTTTCACGAGATTATTATATTATTATCTTAAGCAGTAATCCCTGTCAAACTTCGTGAAGATACCACGTCAAATGCGAAAGTTTTCCATACAAGCCCTTGATTCCGATCGTTCGATTTGTACGGCAGCTATATGCTATAGTAAGCAGATTTGAAGAATTTCTTGGTATATTACATTATAAGCTTAGAAAATAACTTTTATGAAGATACATTGTATGTATATGTTATAGTGGACCGATATCGAGAGTTCCGACAAATGAGCAGCTTCCTGAAGAGAACATGACGTTTGAAAAATTTCAACACGATATCTTAAAAACTGAGGGACTAGTTCGTATATATACAGACGGACAGACAAACGGACGTGGCTAAATCGACTCAGCCCAACATACTGATCATTTATATATACACTTTATAGGGTCTCCGATGTAAATTCTGGGTGTTAAAAACTTCGTGGCAAAATTAATATACCCTGTGCAGGGTATAACAAATAAGTGTGAATTATTTTGGATATATGGCATATATTTTCATTTAAGAATATTTATTGGAAAACTAAGTTCGACATTTTTAAAAAAATTTCGTTTTATAAAAAGTGGAATAGCTTCGTAAACTTTTAACCGATTTTTGAAAAGAATTTTCGTTAAACTCGGTGTTAATATACTATTTGAATCAAATTAGAACTTGTTTAGTTTTCTTATACCATAAAATAGAGTGAAAATATCGCCAAAGTCAAAAAAAGAAAATGGTAAAGAAAAAAAAATAAATCTCTTAAGTTTTATGAAGCCACTTACATATATACAAGGACGTAGCCAGGTAGGTGCAGGGGTGGGCAGCTGCCTCCCCCTACAGTTTGAAAAATTGTTATTTTCATTATTATTCATTATTAGATTTTTTTTTAAGAGGTTTTAAAATTTTATTCAGTTGGTTGACGATAGCCTCAGCTGGAAGTTACATTTTTATGCATTTATTTATTAAATACGCAACATTCATAATAACTGAATGATTTTGACATTGTCAGCCGTTAATACAAAGCACAATGATAACTATCGATAGTTTTGTCGTCTTTAGATCACAAACAAAACAGGTGGCTTTCAAACAAGTGTAAAAATTAAGTTTACATGTTTACAAGTTTACAAGTGCAAAATTTATGGATATAAGAAATTTTCTTCAAAAAGGTAAGCATTTACAAATGGGTTATAAGCTTTTGATTGTCTACTATTGCTATTACTTTCGAGGTATCTGTTCGTGACAGCAGCAGTGGAAGTGAAGCTATTGTGAGCGCTTGTTCATCACAATCGGCTGTGMCTGTTGCTGAGGCGCAAGCAAATAAAGCTTCTTCTGTGGAAAKAGATGTCACTGAGGAATGCCATGTAAATGATGTGGGCCACTATGTTGGGCGAGCTTCGCAGCTGTCTGTCGAAAGAAAGGAGATTCTACTTCGTCCGTGGGTTCCAAATGCTGCCTATGATTTTAAAACTGATGCAAAAGCTTTGCAAAGAAAATTCAACCATGGGTGGTTGGATATATATGCGCCGTGGTTGGTGTATTCCAAGCGGTGGAAAGGTGCACTGTGTAAGTACTGTCTGCTGTTTCCGTCTGTTTTTGGATCGGTGCAAGGCGTATTGGGTTCATTCATGATCCGACCATTCACAAATTTAAAAAAATGCACGAGTTCTCCAAAAAGCACTCTCAAACAAGTCTCCACATTGCGGCAGCAGCTGCAGCAGTTGCAGCGAAGGCTTTTATTGAAAATGTGCCCGTCGACGTACAATTGAAAACACACCATATGAAAACTATGGAAGATAATAGAAATATTATAAAATCTATTATTTCGTGTGTGTTATTTTGGGGGACACACACGACATGCCTCTCAGGGGCAGAAATTCCGACGAGGGCGTTCTTCTAGACTTAATAAACTTGCGAATCGCTTCAGGCGACTCAGAGTTAAAAGAACATTTACAGACAGGCCACCGCAACGCAGTTTATACTTCACCACAAATTCAAAATGACATCATACACATTTTCGGAGAAATTATTAAAGAACTTATTGTGAATGATATAAAAACAGCAAATCCTTACAACGTCTTAGCAGATGAAACTGCTGATATATCCGGCAAAGAGAAGCTTTCAATTGGTTTGCGCTTTTTCGACGAACAAAAGGAAATAATAAGGGAAGATTTATTGAGCTCTCAGCCCAAAATGCTTCTAACATTGCTGAAGAAATAGATAAGTTTTTGGTGTATCATGAACTATTAAAAGAATCTTGTGTTGTGTTAGGCTTCGACGGCTGTTCTGCAATGGCAGGAAAAGAAGGTGGTGTGCAAGCAATTTTAAGAAGAAAATATACCCGCGCAGAATATTTTCATTGYTCCAGCCATAAACTGAACCTGGTTGTCAATGATACATATGCGGTTACAGAATAAGGCATTTCTTATCAACAACAAAGGACGTTATAAACATTTTTCGCGAATCAACCACGCGAAAGAACTGTGCGCCTACTATATCACCTTTGTGTGAAACCAGATGGTTGGAAAAATATAAGGCAGTAAGAAAGTTTTCTGAAAATTTTCCTGAAATTGTTGAAGGACTGGAAAAATTATCCATAGATGGAATAGCACAAGAAAGAGTGCATACCAGCTTCATTCAGCGGTGACAAAATCAGTGTTTATCGTTTCCCTAATGACAATTGCAAAATACTCTGCATTACTTTAACCAACAGTAAATATTTTGCAAACGAAAGCAATTGATATGACTGCAGTAGGTGAGCATATTCAAATGAGATAACAAAATTATATTTTTAAAGTTGGAATGTTTGCAGAATACTTATTTTTTGTTTGCTTAATAGGTGAACATATTGAAAAAATTATTGAGGTAATTGAAAACGATCGTAGCAATGCAGAGCAAGTAACGAATGAACTCCTTGCACAAGCGCGAAGAGTTGCAACTGCGCTAGATATAGAACTATCTTTACCGCGTTTAGCTGTAAAATAAAAACATAGAAGCAATCCTCCATCAAACAACGAAGATGAGTACTGGCGACGCTGTATTGTGATTTCATATCTTGACTCCTTAATAGCTTCGTTTAAAATAAGATTTGCCCGTGAAAAAACTCCAGCATTTGCGCTATCTCGGTTGCATCCATTTCATATGCTCAAAAGTTTAATTGAAGCCGTTTTTGAAAACTCGAAACTATTCGAAAAGCATTACGATTTAGATGTCAGCAATGAATTGTAACTTTGGTACAATTATTGAAAAAATAAAAATTTATCAGAAATGGAATTAAGAGAAATTGAAGTTGTTGAATTGATCAAACAGGCAGATGAATTTTACCCTTCAATTCGAAAAGCTGTCAAAATATTATGTACATTACCATGCCCTACAGCAACGGTGGAGCGTTCATTTAGTACGCTGAGGAGAGTTAAAACTTGGCTTCGGAGCACGATGGGAGAAGAGAGACTATCTGGATTATGTCTGATGAGCGTGCATCGCACATTTATGAAAGAACATCAACAGCTCATTGAAGAAAAAATCATCAATAAATTTTCAGAAAATCCTAGACGTCTACTACTTTTATAAAAATTTGCAAGTTAAAAAAAAAAATTGAAATTAACAGGTGGCCATCAAAGCAGGTAGCTGGCATTTAAACAAACCCATCCAACTCAAGTCTTTGTGTGGAAAACTTTTTTATTTGCAAAGGTATCTCTCGAAATTTTATACAGATTATTATTTGAAATAACGTTACAATTTTCGAAAGTTTTTTTATTTTGGACGACAGCTATAATATAGCTGCCATACAAACGGGTCGACCAAAATCAAGATACACACTTTTAATACTTTTCTATGACGTAAATGAGTAATTATAGCGGAGGTGCAGCCGTTGAAGAATAATAAGAAGAACTGTAAAGATGGTTTCATCCATTTTTCCATAAAAGGTATTTATGGCTATTGTGCACATATATTGTACTACAATATATATTACATATACTAGTGGATCCGGCCACACGTTGCTGTGGTATACATTTTATACTATTATTCATATAATAAACTATTCTAACTAACTAATAATGCGAAAATTTTATTTTCGAATAAAGGGGAAAACGTTTTTGTCGGCATAAGAATCCAAGGGTTGTACTTGAGGTTTAATTTTGAATATGTTCATCCAATAAATTTCTTTGGAAAAAATAACAAATTTAAGGCTATTTTCTCAATGTATGGTAAAGGCTTTCTGTACAGTTAATACAGTTGTTCGCTTAACAGAGTTTTCACTGTATTTGTTATTTGTGAATTGTTTTTATTATCCTATCCTCTCCGTTGGTTCAAACCGGACACAGTGTGCTAAAATTTACTAAAATCGGTTCAGTAATTTAGGAGTCCATCGCGGACAAACAATGTGACCCGTACTTTTTATATACATATAATGATATATACATATCTAAGTATAACTATATTCATATGTTTTTATGTATATATATTTGTGAACTCGTATACAATTTAAATAAGTGCATACGAATACAGCTTGCATATCGTACATATGCAGCTGGAAAGAAGAGAGATAGCGGGGGAATTAGCTGCAAAAGTAGGAGTCTTAGTAGTTGTTATTGCTTCTGTTTTTAGTATTAGCAATGTCGATGGTAAACCGCTGTGTAGTTACGAGTCAACTGGGGGATTACACAAATTAAATCATTTCGTAATTATAAGTCATGTAAGAGCAAGGCACATACTTTAGTAAGTAAATGACTGTGCGGACTTATACTTGTTTACTCATCTATATAAATAAAAATTAATCGCCAAAATGTATGTACGCTCATAACTTTCATACGACTGAACCAAATTTGATAATTCTTTTTTAATGTGGCCATTAAGATTCAAGGATGGTTTTTACGGCAACAAAATTTCGAATAAATAAATAAATGCGGGAAACCCCTAAAAACATATCTTTTCTTTTTCCCATACAAATGACCTTGCGAACACCACAATCCCACTTCGGTTTTTATGTCTGACAATAAATGCACGCAACACTATGCACCTGCTTTATTTTTGGAAACACAAACTGGAAATGATGGATATCCACGGCGTCACCCACCAAACGGCAATGGCAGAACAATCAGTATTCAATTTAGAAGAGTGAAATTCGAAGTTGACAACAAATGGATCATGCTATATTCACCACTAATTTACATTCAAACCTCATATTAATGTTGAGTATTTCAGTTTGGTGTAATCGATAAAATACGTTTGTAAGTAGTCACTAAAGGAAGCAACATGGCGTTTATTGGTCATGAACGATACGGTCGACACGTGAACTGCAACAAAGCGGTTTGTAGGATATTTACTCTTGAAATACATGAACGTTTTCCGACTGTTGTGCGTCTCGCAGTTAATTTGGAGAATGGCCTATGTAACTATGATTCCTTAAGTGCAAGCGCAATTTTAGCTGCCAAAAATGCCGATGTTGTTGACTTAAACTGGAAGATCCAAAGTCAAATTCCGGGAGACGTGCACTCATACAAATCGACCGATCGTCTTGACAATAACGTGAATTATATAGTAGAATTTCTAAATTGTTTGGAGAGGTTTGGCATGCCACCGCATCATTTGCGTCTCAAAGTTGGATCTGTAATTACTATGTTCGCAATCTTCATGCGCCGAAACTGTGTAATGGAACCCGACTGATTGTGACGCACCTATCGAATACAAGTGGATATACTGCTTGATTCTACGAATTCCTTTGAGTTCCAATGATTTGCCATTTCAGTTCAAACGTATTCCGCTTCCAGTGAAAATTGCATTTGAGGTGACGATCAACAGGACACAATTTAGTTTGCCAAGTTTGGAAGTGCTATGTTTTTCACGTGGCGTGCTCACGAGTTTGAAAACCATCTTTTATGTAGACCGAAACAGAAACCAAAAAATATGGTTTATCAAGCAACGTTACATTGAAAAAAAAATTAAAAGTTAAATTCTACTTTCTTTTCATTTCAAAACACATAATTTCACGCAGGATGACGGCTGCGGGGCCAGCTAGTTTTTATTAAATATACAATTTTTTCCAATATTTCTTTCAAAAAATAGTAACTCTTAAGGGAATTCAATTGTTTTCTACTGAAGGAGGGAGCCTGCCTTAAAGGCTTCAAAAAATCTTAGTTAAACTAAGAAAGTTTCGAAAATAGTGTAATATTCTAAAAAAAAAATTAAAGTTGAAAAAAGTAGTTTTCGACCAAAAAATTTTAACTTTACGTCAAGAAAAGTCAAGTTTGAACATATTTTTAAATTCAAACTTGACTTTTCTTAGTTTAGATAGCAGATAATAAACTTTGCCCCAGTTCCATACGACGTTTAGTTTTTCTATTCTATTTCAATTCTATTCTGTTCGCCATAAGAAAAATCGCAAAAATGAAAAACCGAGAAATCGCGAGTCAAAGTCTGCCCAAGTGCTCATACATATATCTGCTTGACGCTCGGACATTATTTATCTACTATCTTCGATAATATTTCGAATTTCTATCTATAACTCTGGAGACATGTTCTGCGATAATTCTTAAAGAGATTTAAAAAAAAAAAAAAAAAATTAATTTTTTGAAGCTTCTAAAGCTGAAGTACAATCGATACAATTAAGTTGAAGTGAAAATTCAAACGGCCACCATGACTTCTTTTGGAGAAACGAACCCAATTTTCGAGTATTTTCTCCACTAAATCAAATCGTGTATCATGAATAGCATTTTCAATATTGACTTCTAAAGATTGAAGAGAGTATATTTATTGTTAAAGAAAAATGACTTCAAATAAAACCACAAGAAGTAGTCTAATGATATTAAATCGCAACTTCTTGGAGTCCATTCAATATCACAATTTCTTGAAGTAATCAATTCACCAAATTTTTCTCACAATAATTCGATTGTTACACGAGTTATGTCAACAGCAACAACAACAACTCCACCTCCAACAATGCTAAAACCACAGCTCAGGCTTAATCTTGAAAGCTGAAAATGGTCAATGATCGAAGAATCAAATTAAATTATAAACAACTGAAATATGATATTGCCGATGAAGCATAATCAGTATTTTCGGTTGTTAATAATTATTGCTTTAATATCGATTATGCATAGTTCAGCAATATTTAAGCGAACTCTGTACATAACGATACTTAAGTATGTACTTTATTTGTACATATAAGGGTCGTTAACTTTAATTGACAAATTGTTTACGTAATATTAACTTCAACAATTCTTCGAACATTGAGCACTNTGGTGATTTTCTAAAAATGAATTTACTATGTTAATTTCTGTTTATTCTAATAAATATGTACATTGTACCTGAATGAAAAAAGGAAACAATTTTGTTCTGCATTATTGGTCTTTGTCTGTTACAATTTTTATTACAGTCACAGTTTAAAATCACTGCTACTACAAAATCACAGTCACAAGTAGCAGTGTTCCTTTAAAGTCACAACATCGCCCATCACTACTGCGTAATCACTTGCATCCGTTGTAATAGTAAATTCCTTATCATATTCAGAAAATTTTAAAATTGGATGCTTTGAAATTAATGTTTTTAAATTTTCAAAACTAGGTTTTTACTGTGAATCTCTTAAATTTATTATATAACCTTTTTTTTAATATTTCATCATTGGAGATACAACTTACGCGCGGGTTATGTCAACAGTAACAACAACAACTCCACCTCCAACAATACCAGAACTATAGCTCAGGCTTAATCTTGAAAGCTGAAAGTGGTCAATGATCGAAGAATCAAATTAAATTATAAACAACCGAAATATGATATTGCCGATAATATCATATAGCATAATCAGTGTTTTCGTTTGTTATTAATTGTTGCTTWAATATCGATTATGCATAGCTCAGCAATATTTAAGCGAACTGTGTACATAACGATACTTAAGTACTTTATTTGTATAAGTGTCGTTAACTCTAATTGACAAATTGTTTACGTAATATTAACTTCAACAATTCAACAATTCGAACATTGACTACTGCTGATTGAATTTTAGTTTTTAAGTTTTTAGTTTTCAGTCTGAAGACCAACGGCAACGAATAAAGTTGTATTAAATAAAAAATAAAAAATTCTTTTTATTTAAATATATATATGTATCATAAATACATTTTATAAGAATTGTAACTCACGCGCTGTGTGGCACGTATTCCCGTTGCACTAAAATCTACAGTTTTGTTTATTTACCGCACCACTCAGATGAAAGTGAGTCTCATCGGAGATTTTGATTTTCTTAACAAATCATTATCAAGATGTTGCAAGGCAATATCAGCAAATTCACGACTTTTATCATGGTCAAATGACTTCAGTTCTTGAGTGAGAACATTCCTGTACGGATGCAAGCCAAATCCTTTCTCAAAATCTGGGGGATTATATTTGAAATAATATAAGAGAAACTCCAAAACATGGAAAATTTGAACCATTAATTTTGAAATACGTGGAATCTAAAATCTAAATCTAAACTTTCTGTTAAGGGAATGGATTCTAAATGAATGTTTGGTATCTTTTAATAACTATTCATATATATGTTGAATTTGTCGGTATTTTTATTGAGTTGGATTTTTTAATTTTTTATACATAGAAGCAAATACAGAACTTTTTTATTTTGAGATATTAAAGTAACAAAAATAAGTTACGTATAACAAAGTGAAAAGTAAGCCTACTTGTAGCAATATACATAATTATGATCGGTCAGTTTCTGTAACTGCCTATATTGGTTGGTTCGTTATGGTAATTATTTACATATGTATGTGCAGTGAAGTTCCCGGGTGAAATTTTACGAATAGTCTTCATAGTCGGTAATTTCATAAACACAATGTTTTCATTATCAAAAACCATTATCAAACAAGCACGATCGCTATTTTTGGTAATTTTTCGTTAAAATATTGTTATTCAATCACTAATGCCTGACATTGGCTAGCTTTTTTTATTCAATAGAAATATAGTTCTGAGTTGCAACTTCTGACTCTCAGAATAAACTTTAAGCAATAATTTCTGGCACGCCTCCATTTTATGCAGTTGACGGTATATACATACATATGTATAGTCAATGCTTGGTACTACTTCAGTTGTTGCAGTTATTACACCGGTCAACACGATTTTTGGGTCTGACATGTTAAATTTTAGTTTTTCCTATGACAAAAATAAGGGGAATTTTTTTTTCCCCCGGTTAAAGTTAAAGTTAAAGAAATTAGAGCAATTTTTCGAATTTTAAGCAGAAACGACTGACTTTTAAATTTTTGCTTCAATTTCACTATAGATCATAATTAGAAAACATATTTTTAGATACAAGAGTCGTTTTTATTCAAGATAATATATAAATTTAAAATAACAAGAATTTACTGTCTAAAAGTGAATATTTTTTGTATTTCTTTTATGCTCATATGAGCTCTCTCGTATTAAAGCCCCAATATAATCTCCTTCACGTGAATGGAAAGCATGAAATAGCATCTGAATTTTAAGAGCGGGACATAGCGTATTCGTAAAATATGTAAGCTTTAAGTAATTACCAACAGTGAATAAATGGAGTAGCCAATGGAAGAATCAAAGAGTTGACTACACTACAACAATGTGACAGTCAGATAAAGACAGATTGGAATGAAAGGGAAATTTAATTTGAGGAAAAAAGTAGCATGACCAAAACATCGTTGTAACCTTCATCTGTGGAATTGTAATTTCTATTTTCTACTATAAAGACACAATTTGCAGTTTACAAAGGCCTGTGTTTAGAGAAAAAACGAAAATAATCGATGGATTGTCTATAGAGAAATATCCGAAACTCATTGTTCACACACAGATAAAAGTATACACATATGCATTCTGCTAGCAGAACCCTAATTCGATCAACTGACTGGCGGCTAAGCGACATATATACGCAGAGCGATCATCTGGCTATATTAATAAATATAAGGAAAAACACGCAAGCACTAAGTAATCCCTTATCGCCAAAGGGTGCAGTCCAAAGGTTGGAGGATCGAAACACTTGACGAGGAACTTTTCCAATTTATGCTGGACGATACACTGAAGGAAGACACTGACGTAGAACTCGAAGCAAAACTGCTGGTAGAACACATATCCAAAGCCTGCGATGCGGCTATGTTCAGAAGGAAGCAAACAGCCCATAGAAAGCCGGTATACTGGTGGAACAATGAAATCGCTTTACTGAGAAGCGAGTGCCACAAAGCGAGGCGCCGATTTCAACGTTGCATAGGCAGCAGCGACTGTACGAGGCTGAGAGAAATTTTCTAAGGAAAGCGCAGGGACCTCAAAAAAGCAATAAAGGCGAGCAAAACTTCTTGCTTCAAGATTTTATGCGAAAAAGTAGATGAAAACCCATGGGGAGAGGCATATAAGGTAGTAATGGGAAGGATAGGAGGAGGCAAGGGGCAAGCACAGACCTGCCCATCTTTGCTAAGAAATGTGGTAGAAACGCTATTTCCTAAGCAAATCCAAGAAGGTGGAGGATTACTTCTCGAAAAAGCGGAGCCCACAGATGCAGCACCAGTAAACTACCTCGAAGTGCTTCAAGCTGCTGAACGGTTTGGCAACTCCAAAGCACCTGGCATAGATGGAATCCCGAACAAARTCCTGAAGCTCGCAGTGAAATATAAAACAAAACCATTTGTGGAGCTTTTTACACGATGCCTACGAGACGGAATTTTCCCCAAGATATGGAAAATGCAACGTCTAGTGCAGAAGGCAAATAAGCCAGTAGGGGAACCGAGCTCTTACCGCCCACCATGCATGATCGACACAATGGGAAAAATGCTGGAGTGGATTATCTGTGTCCGACAAGAAAGTTACCTAGAAGGGGAGGCATGCAGCCTATCAAATGACCAATACGGCTTCCGCAAAAAACGCTCAACTGTTGACGCAATTAAGAAGCTCACAGGTATTGCGGAAAAGGCCATAGAAGGAGAAAAATGGATGTACGGGAATAAAGAATAATGCGCGGTCATAACGCTCGATGTGAAAAACGCATTTAATTCGGCGTACTGGTCCCACATACTGCGTGCGTTACAAGCGAAAAAAATACCAACTTACTTGTTGAGCATCATTCAGAGTTATTTGTCCGAAAGTCTACTGCTCTATGACACAGACAAAGGTCCAAAAGAGTATACAGTAACTGGTGGTGTGCCACAAGTTTCCGTACTGGGTCCACTCTTATGAAATGTACTGTATGATGGAATATTACGCCTCCATCTGCCTAACGAAGTACAGATTATCGGATACGCTGATGATATAGCGGTAACCATAGTGGCCAAAGAACTCCACTAAATTGAGAGGATATGTAGTGAGACAGTACCAAAAATAAAACTCTGGCTAAATAACTCAAAACTACAACTCGCGAAACAAAAAGCCGAAGCAGTGCTTATTACAAGCAGAAAAAAACTAGGGAATATCTCCCTCAACATTGACGGACACATCATTACAACGCAATCAGCACTAAAGTACCTTGGTGTAATGATCGACGAGAGACTGAGCTACAAAGCTCACATTGAGAAAGTCTGCGAAAAAGCTGCCCGTGTAAATGCAGCCCTAACCAGAATTATGGCCAACATAGGAGGTCCAAAACAAAGCAGCAGAGCACTTTTGGCCAAGGTTAGCCAGTCAATCGTAATGTACGCCGCACCTGTATGGAGAGGCCATGGAGAGGACGACAGTTCTGATACTGCAAGAGCTGAGAAGAGCCGTACACCAAAGAAGTAGTGAAGCTAGGCCGCAAGGAGCTAATGATGTGAGCCAATAGGCTAAGCTGGCCCTGCGATGTAATGCCCAGCAGCGGTCCCGCAGGGCCGTTCCATAAAGCTACAGATGACGGAGTTAAGGGTTTAGTACGTAGGCGTGCTGTTCCGCAAGTCTAATACAGTAAGATATTACTTATTAGGCGTGGTCCCGAATGAGGTGCACCTTTAGCGAGCAGTACGAATCGTGCATACTGCATACCACTAAGTATCAGTATCTATGAAAGATTCCCAGTTCGAAAGCAAAAAAMAAAAAAAAAAAAAAACATGCATAAGTATAACTTGTATTTATAATATCAGAATGGAATATTTCCGATAATGTGTGAAAAAAATAAAACAAGTAAGGACTCAATTCGGGAATAACCGAACATTTTATACTTTTGCAACTTGAAAGAATTAACGCCGGTTAAATATGGCATTAAAAAATTAGCGAAAGGGTTCAACTTCATTGTAAATTGATTACGATAGAATTTGGTATCATATTAACTTATTTGAAGGCCATACACTCACTATTTAGTTATATTAATATATTTTACTTCCCGTCAGCGAAAGTTAAAACTAAGTCATCCTCAAAAAACATACACCTTGTCAAGAAAGCATCGGGAATTCTTCATTTTCCTCCTCTCATATCCCGCTTATATGGAAGAAAAGTAAATTTGTTTCCTATGTTTGTACAACTCTCCTTAACTATGATGCCAAAAATTGCCGCGATCTGTTAACCAGTGTGTGTACAGCAGCTGTTTATGTCAATCGAACAACTGAATCAACTGAAGGATCGAAATTCATTGTATTAGGGATATGAGGTTTAGACCAAGTTGAGTTTAATTTTTTAGTTTTTTGTGAGTGCGAAACCATTAATATAATAAAATAACTTTTGATTAAATGTGAGATATGTGTGTTTTAGAAATGCGGAGAGAAAGTTTCTCTAATATTATAATGTCTGTTTGTTAAATTGTATTGAATCGAATCAATAATTCCATTAGACCCATATATACTCAATATAACGACTTCGAACTTTTAGTTGACTTTATACCGCATATATCGGTCAGTTAGTTATCTTAATGAAATTGAGAGAGCGTGATTTTATAATAATAATGTTTTTTTGTGCCTCTATAATAAAATCGTCAGCCCCCATACAACTAATATCAGAATTTTCAAACAGCCCGGGTCTTTTCTGTCCCCACTACTACCTTTATAATGTTTTCCGACTACTCACCTCAATCTTCTGGTTAATATTTGGCACATCAACTCCGTATATTAACTAAGTTTAGATACGATATGATACTTAACGCCCAATTCCTACACACGCCCTTAGACCAATAGATGACTTGTTTAGATCTCAACATAAACTTACTCGCGCACATCACAAACAACGAACGGCCTAGACGTTATCAGAGGCATGTGGTTTAAAATTTAGCTTAAGAGTAAAATCGTATTTAACTAATCAATCCGGGTGACTGTATGTCTGTCCTTTCGTCCGTCCACTCAAGCTGTAACTTGAGTAAAAATTGAGATATCAGAATGAAAAAAATTGAGCGTTTTTTTCTCACAGTATATCTTTATGATTAATATTGATAAAAAACGGGCGAAAATTTAACCTCGCTCCTATATAAATAACATCAGGATTTTTGAACATCCGGCAGACTTTGCTCCATATGATTGGTTATGGTATGGTATGGAACATATATTTTATATATTTTGGGTTTTCTAACAAACCTCATGAAGAATAAGTCGGTCATTGTGTGAGTTGAATATTTAAAAAGTGCCTTAAAAATTTCCAAAAAGAACCCCATATAATAATTTCCGTTTTTCCATCTGACTATGAACCATTCAAGTTGGTCAAAATGTGACATTTTAATAAAACTAAATGGCCCATTTTTCTTTAAACTTATGTTATTTAGATTAGAATTGGTCTATACCTTGGTTTAAACTTCATATCTTTAATATAAAAAATTTCGATCCTCTGATTCATGTTTTCCATATTAAGTCAATATATAAAATTTAGCCTCTTCGGTTGAGTTATTTTTAGCGTGAACTAAAATATAGCAATACAACTAAGATTAATTATTTCCCAACATATTTTAATACATCGTAAGGAAATTCCCGAGCTTTGAATCTTGCAAGTTCGGTTACACCCTAACTTAGCCCTTATGTATAAATATATGTATAATAGATATAAATATAAATTTATTAGGGCATTGACCAGGCCATTTTCACCGTGAAACAACTACGATCGACCCTAAGGATAACTTATAGATTTTCCAGGTGGGTCGATGTGTAAGTAGTAAAGAAGCGGCATGAAGAAAAATCGGTTTACCTTTTCATGAAAGGCACTCAACAGTGACCCATCTTGCTTCGCACTTTCCAAACCGCGGGCGCGTTTTCAAGGGCTCAAAATTTTAGATGTGCAGGAAAAGGCCTTTTCCGAGAAGCATGTTACACGAATGTAAACATCTTCTAAGCCGCTTAAGATAAAATACCCAAATTCACCTTGGGCAAATCCCTTAAGCACTCCAAATGATTCTATTTGTAAATGAATGAAATCGGGTTAAATATAAAAGCGCGATAAGTAAATAAACTAATTTTACATATGAGGGTACAAGAGGACTTTATACGAACCGGTGTCAAAATTGTGGGTGTGGCACCGTCATCATTTTAGTGAAAACCCTTATCTCGGGATCTTTTTGACTGATATCTGGAATATTTGATTACCTTAATAATCATATATTCCAGTACGACGACTGAAATCCGTATCAAATACCAATAAATGTATTAGGATAAAATTTTTCCCGAATAGTGCCGTTAAAGTACAAAACCTTATGACCAAAAATTTTCAAAATTGAACTAAAACTATTCAAAGCGCATGGTACCGATAAGTAGATCAAAATTCCAATAGCGAACCTTTTATCGAAAATAACGTTAATCTATGAGATATATTACTGACATTTGTAGAGAATCTTTTTCTAATAATTGTTAGCATGTATGCCAAAAATTAGTTGAATCGGATCAGTCATTTTTTTTATTTTTATACCTAATTGAAAGATTTTCTAACTTCCGGGTTAACTTTATATCGCATATATCGGCAAATGTGACAGTTAATTTATTTAATTTCCGGTTACTCCCCAACTTAGCTCTTCGTTACTTGTTGGATACAATTTTACTAACATCTGAAGACATCCCCGTCTTTGATCATTGCAAGTTTCAAGTTTATGGAATGTTCGATTACACCCGAAATTAGCCCTTCCTTACTTGTTTATTATACGGTAGTGTGGTAAAAATACGAGTTCTGCTCTAGCTCGCATTTTCTACTTCTTTTTGTTTACGCTAATATTATAAACAAATGGATGATTAGTATATTTTGTTCATTTAAAATATCAAAAATGTAGTAACAATTAATGATATTTCTGTTTGTATGTATCAAGCATATACCTATGTACACATTTTATATTTCTGTGTTCGAAACCAAAATAAATTTTAATCGTCGAAAATCGATGTATTGTTTTCAAAATATTCTCTACTAAGTTCCATACACTTTTTCACGCACTTGAGCAAATTGTTGAAGCAAGTTGCCACTCTGATTGAGGTATCTCCAAAGCATGCCTTTCGAACACATCAGCTCAATTTTTTACGAATAAAGATGTCATTCGGTAAAGAGTGTTTCGTCTTCGGTGGTTAGTTTTTATTATTTTTTGAAAGACAACTGGCAAACAAATGGTTGTATATGTTGCGACATGTGTAGTTTGTACAAAAAAAAACAAAAAATAGAGAACCATTTGCTTGGAAGTGCGTCGTGAACGAACAAGATTTGTTGGATTCGGTTCATGTTGAAACAACCGTACAGTCGACTTCTGTTTACTTTTGAGCGGGTAAATCCATAATTCATCCCTGACACGAATCCCCGCTATCGCTTTATTGAGGCTTTAACAAATTGTGTGTTATTCAATATGAACAAATATTTTATAGTCAGATCCACATGAAATTGAATGTATACTAGCCCCACTAATGCACACTGTTTTCTCACTCTTACAATAGGTCCCCTGAAGATCTTGCAATATCAGTTTGCGCACAGCTTTAATAGATTCCGGAAAATCAACTGATTTTGGACGGCATACGCGAAATGTGTCTTAGAGTGATCTAGAGCTTCGATTGAATTCATCATATCATCGACAAACAGTGGTGATTGATACAGCTTAATCGTCAAAACTTTAATTAAATTCATTGATGCACTCTTAATGAGTTAAACCACGTCGAAAGTTGTAAAAAATAATCGCGCGAAAATTATCGAGATCTAATTCCATTTTTTGACCAAGATGAATAATTTAAGGTACTGTGAACAGCCCAAATACTCGTAGCGCTCGCATGTCAAATATGCATAAGGATGGCAACGATTAATTATTTGATTAAATTAATCGATTATTTTCATTCAATTTACTATTTAATTCGCATCAAAACACCTTTTCTAATTACTCGACTATTACTTGAGTAATTGCAAAATAATCACAAACAGCATTTGGAAATTTAATATATTTTAAGTTCATCTAAGTTAGCGTACATTGGTCGCATCAATCATTACTGACTGGAAACGGTGTAAACAAATAAATTCTAATATGTCAACGTAGTTTAATATCAACAAATGAATATCTGGTAACACTGCATTTACAGTTAAGTCAAACGCACTTTACGTTCAGTTGTTTGAAGAGCAATGGCGCCAGTTAAAAGCGAAGTGTGGAAATTTTTCAATAAAATAAGCCATAATTTCGTTAAATGTCAGCTGCAAAAATTTAAAATTTTCTAATTAACATCAAATATTTTGAGCATTTAAAATTAAAGCATGCAACTGTAGCATGCAAATTGGTAGTAAGTTGGAGCAATCGGTATTACATTTTAAATTTCTTCTAGTTATATACTGGCTGTCAAAAAAGTCTTGCGGTATTTGCTAAGAGCGCGTAGTTATAGTTTTATTCGTCGCATCGGGTCATGCTATACCTTTCTGGAAAGCTCATTTTATTTGATTGATTGTCGTTTCTTTTAAGTCGTTCGAGAGTTATAGCATCGCAAACATGGAGCAAAATAAAGAGAAAATACGGCATATTTACAGTACTACTACGATAAAGGCAAAAATGCATCTCAAACCGCCAATAAAATTTGTGCAGTTTATGGACCCGATACAGTTTCCATTTCGACCACACAACGATCGTTTCAACGTTTTCTTTCTGGTGTAGAGGTGGTCGAAGATGCGCCATGCTCCGGTCGCCATGCTCCGGTCGCCATGCTGAATTGGTCGAAAGAGACCGGCATAGTAGCAGCCGTAACATCGGTCAAGAGCTGGGCATGAGTCATCAAAAAAAAATTTTATGAACAATTGAAAATTCAATAAAAATACAGCAAGACTTTTTTAACAACTTAATATAAATATAAGTGTACAAACTAGATTCTGCAATCTAGGATTGCGATAGCGCTGTCCTCAATTATAAAGTTTTTATGTACTGAAATAGTAGTTGCAGAAGATACTATGGAAACGGGCAGCGAGTCGTCTGTGGAATCGGTAGAGAATGAGTTTGACCTCTGGGCTCCTCACAAAAGTCTAGTGCACAAAGAAAGGTAGAAGGACACGATTTTATATCTCTAGAAGATGAATTGAGCTTTTATTTGAATTGTCAGGTATTAAAACTAAGACGAAACACTATTGATGCTTGGGAAGAAATGAATACTTTCAAAGAAGTATCGTCATCTACTTTCTCAAAAGCGGGTGCAACTGCTATCGAAAAACGCAATCGTTTGACAACAAAACGTTTATCGAAATTGCTTTTTCTTCAAACTTGGTTGAACAAAGAATAAATTTTCTTGACTTCAATGAATATATTTTCATTTAAGCTAAGACAAATGAATTTTTAATGCGATATTTTAATTTTATTTCCGTTTTTGTTTTTGTGTATATACCAACATAATTTGAATGCCTGAAATAAGAATATAGTCTCCTTTTTTTTTGTTGGTTTTATTTTTACGCAAAGTTGCAAAACATCATCTTTCAAGCAAGAGGCCATTCTTTTACTTTAAGATTGGTGTCCATATTTTTAAAAATTTAATGTCATTGTGCTACTTACCTACTTCAAATATAGGCCATTTTCTCTTTTAGGATATATCTGGGACTCTGTGAAAGAGTATTATAATAATAGATTCGGCGCTGAAACTTGGTGGTGGTCCTTATGGAATTTAGTATTATTTGAAAACATTGTAATTAATCGATTAACCGATTTTTTTTACATTAATTGCAATTATTTTTTTATATCTTGCAACTAATCATTTGATTATTTAATCGATAAAAAAAATTTGCCATCCCTAAATATACATACCATGAAAAAAATATAATTCTTAATATTTAAGAAAGAGATATGGCAACTGTAGCAGGAACATAATCATGTACAGATTCATTAATCTTTTTAGTGACATTATCATTTATTCACAGAACTAATGAAACAGATCAAATTGACGAAAATAATTTTTTTTTTCGATTAAATTTATTGACTACTAGCTGACTCAATGTAATGCAGCTTGATAAACAATATTTTTTGGTTTCAGTTCCGGTGTTCAGAAAAGATGGTTTTCCAACAAGAAAAACATAGCAACATAATAACGACAGATCCAATTTTGAGACACAAATGATGCGGTGGCATACCAATCCTCTCCAAAGAATTTAGAAATTCCAACGGATAATGCACGACGTCGTCTTCATTGTCAAGACAATCGATCGACTTGTATGAGCGCAAGTCTCTCGGAATTTGACTTCGAATCAAACCCATTTCCATTTCTTAGCGAATACGATGTAAAATGTCTTCGGCAAAGTAATTTTTGTTCGTATTCAATAATCGGCGCAGATTTGAGGGCAGATATGTCGAAATGATCATCGCGAAAAGTGTGCGAACTTCATTTGCATTCGAAGTAGCTATCGCATCGTCCATCGTTTGATTTAAGTGATTATCATCTTCCAGCAATTGTAATTGCTGAATGCTTCTCAAAAAGTTACACACACCGTACCATTCACAAAACGAAATGACTCAAATGAAATTGGACAGCGTACATTAATCAATAGCAATCGAAGATAGAAGCAATCGTCGTTTTTCTGGTGGATTGTGTAAATTCGTCCCAAGGCATTAGTTGAAAATACACCTAGATGTCCATCTACTGGTTGGCCTTGCTTTCTGCGTAACTATTTCTTCGACGATGCATTCCATGTATAATATCAATTCATTTCCGAATAGAGCAATATTGTCGGATCACTGACGAAAATTGAGAAAAAAAACTCAATGTTAATTTTGTTGCTGGAATGATATATTTTGGCCATTCTCCAAATTAACTGCGAGACGCACAAGTGTGGTGAATATAATACGATCCATGTGTTGTCAATTTCGATATTCACTTTTCTAAATTGAATTCTGAATGTTCTGCCATTGTTGTCTGGTGAGCGACGCAGAGTAGATATCCATCATTTAGAGCTTGCGTTTCCGAAAGAAAAGCACGTGGATAGCGTTTCGTTCCTTTATTGTCAGACATACTCTACTCGTCAGACATACATGGGATTGTAATGTACCCAAGGTCCGTGAACCATATTTTTCTCTGGGCCAGGAATTTCCGTAGAAATGATCAGATGTACTTCAACGTTTAGATTGTGGAGATTTAATCGACCAATTTACAATTCAAAAAGCCAGGCGTGTTTGACTGCGAAAAAAATTGTTGTAATACAATTATTAGTCAAGCTTAGTGCAAAATTTGTAGTTTTAACAACAAGAACCTATATTTTTTATATTACACTGAAGTATTATATATATAATAAATTGTTTGCAATACGGTAAATATTTTAATTTTTAAAAACATAATATCAAATCTAAATAATTTTGAGTGAAATTTCATAGCAAATCATAACCCAGAAAGTTGTAGCACACAAATTTGTTTCAGCATGCCCAGACACAAATTAAACTTGCATCTATACACTTACACAATAATCGATTGCGAACACCTCATATCAACCAATACCAATACATCAAATTGGCTTTCATGACCACCATTCAACAATTGACCAGGTGCACTGAATAGTTAATTTCTTGCCTGATATGAAATTTTCTAAACTTTACCACCTAGTTGGCAGGAAATCCACTCAATCAATCTAAAACAAGCTGTTAGTATATAACAATGTTCTAAAGCCAGTTGGGACGGAGACCAACTATAAGGTGCTAAGGACTTTAGTAAATGATCCTTGGTACGTGAGGCTTGTTGACCGGATCTAAGCGTGAATTCAGTGGTAAATGAAATATAATATACAAAATTGCAAAGTATCACGAACTGAGGCTTAGACAGCACTTTAATGAGGAGGCTTCCATACTCATTGAAACTGCTGGGCGAGAAATCCAGTTGAAACGCAAGCCTTCTGACCTAGTAGGACAACAGTAGCAGCAAATGTACAAGGTGCATTCCCAAGTAAAGAGGACTTAAAAAAAAAGAAGAAATGATTTTTATAATTTATCAAAAATCATTTTTTTATGCAAAATAGTCTTCTTCTGCTTCAATACAGGTTTTTGCACGGTCCAAAAGCATGTTTAATGAGTGTTTTAGCCCGTTCGCCGGTATGGCCGCCAGTATACCAGTGCAAGCCTTTTGAATGGCCTCTACATCTGCATCACGCTCCTCTTTCATGGGCAAATGCATTTTTCCGAAAAGGAAGACATTATGCTTTTAAGCATTTCTCCTAATTAATTAAAATAGACTTGTTTGTTAGTATTTTATCTTTATATCCAGTATATACAATTGAAAATAATAAAATAATGCTTATAATATTATATATCCCATAGTACATTGTACATCCATTTATTTTCTAAATTGATGCAGTTTAATATTGACATATGTATATATATTATAAGAATACTTATACACTCACTTGAGAAATTCCCAAAATATTGAATAGGGAAAAATTCTTATTGTATCAGAGAACATATTTACCACATACAACGTTATCAGTACGCTCTGAACAGTTTATTGAAAGTAAAGGTTTTTGAATGGTTCACCGGGTATTGTTGAAGTGTTCTCTATATACCCATTTGTATATGCATGTATATATGTATATTTATAAATACTTGAGTTATCACATACAAGCAAACTAAAGAAAGTATATGCAACCCTCAAAACATATACAGACACTCACACATATTTCAAATATTTCTATGCGATTTGTTGAGTTTAAATCAATACTATAGGAAAACACAAACATTGAAACCGAATTACTCAAAGTAACAACAGAAAATACAACTTACTGAAAGCTTAAGCCTACTTAACACTTTTGGGAATAATGGCATTGAGTGTCGGATCTCAGCAATGATTCACAAATGGATCGGTTATGATCAGTTTTGCGGTGCGCTGCGGATTTCATTGCGGTATAAATGAGTTTATTATTTTTAAAGTAACGTACCTATATCAATTCATTGGCATAAGAAGGTGCCTTTTAAGTTAGAAATATTATATACATATATATATATAAAATCCTCATACCTGCGAAATTAGCCGAGTCATGACAGTTTTTTTAAGCGACGAAGTTTAAAATTAAGTTATAATAAGTTGTTACGATTTTATTCATTGAGAGAAAACCAAATAGTCTTTTTAATTTTGAAAAGTAAGTCAGATAAATCAAATCTGCAGGAATGAGAATTAAAATAAGAATAGGTAAATTAAGTGAGCCAAGCTTCGAACGCTAATAAGTTTTGAATGTGTGTGAAAAAAAAAAAATCCTCACTGCCCCCATATATGTATGTACATAAAATATAGATTTTCTTATTTCTGTTTGACTTTTCAAGTGTACCATGTACAACCGTCAATATATGCGATAATTTGGCAAAATTAAGTGAACGAATAACATTAAATATATTTCAGTTTGCTGCATAATTAAATGCATTCAATCCCCGAATTATTCAGCTCACATTTTCGTTTTCCAGTAGGCTTTTTGTCACAGTATGTGTTAATGAGTAAAATATCATAATAAAATTGTTCGGAAAAAGAATATGGAAAATCTTTATTTGCGCTATATGGAATTATCAGTTATGTTCGCTGAGGTCAACATATATCGTATCCGGAGGAGTACATAGTTTTATTCTGATATCTTCTTTAGTACTTGGCTTTTACACTGTAAAGGAAGAAATCAGATACATATATGGTTCCAATTTCACCCATTTTCGTAATGTAAGAACTAATACGAAAATAATATTATGCATTGAATTTGGTGGAAATTTATCGAGATATCTTAATTTTTACACAAGTTTACTTCCACGATTACACGGATTTCAACTCGGCTGTGAAGCTGTAGTTTATATAAGTGTATGGTATATATGTATGTATCTCGATTAGGCATTTTTATGAATTCAGATCCTTTATTTTCTGTATACAAGTATATCCTAACTTTTTAAAGGAGTATAGATTAATTTTAAGTGTTAAAAACAACCTTTAGGTAAACAAAACTATTATACTCAATAGGAACATGTTGCGAGGTTATTCAAAATACGTGTAATGTTGTTTCTCCGGGTTAAAGTCATAAACTACTGAACCGATTTTTGAATTTCTGTTGTTGTTCTGTTCTCTGAATTGAGTTTGTCTACCTGTCCGCAAGACAAGACCGCTATTTGGTACAAGAGGTGGATACTTATGTAAAAAAAAGGTGGGTGATTGTTGAAGTAAGTGGTTTACATAAAGGTATGCAAAACCAGTTCCCAGCAGCATCTTGCTGACTTAGTTAGCATTAAACTTATATGAATAGATATCGGCTGATAGTCGCAGTTAACGGTAGAAAATTAAATTTTAGACTTCAATGAATCTTTGAAACAAATTAGTGTTACAATACAGCTCTATTCCTTTTTAACAATGAAACAAAAATAAAATCAGTATTTAGTCATAAAATCCGTTAGAAAATAGAAAAGTTCTTAAAAATATTAAATATTTGGATTTAATTGCTCCGGCGAGGAAGTAACACTGTGTTTCAATCTAAGAGCCAACTATTTTGTTATTCGCGTTATAGCCATTCAATGCCTTTTTAACAATGAAACAAAAATAAAATCAGTATTTAGTCATAAAATCCGTTAGAAAATAGAAAAGTTCTTAAAAATATTAAATATTTGGATTTAATTGCTCCGGCGAGGAAGTAACACTGTGTTTCAATCTAAGAGCCAACTATTTTGTTATTCGCGTTATAGCCATTCAATGCAATTCAAACTTTCAGGTAATAAATGCCCATGCAATATTACGAATGAGGGTTCCATTCATAGTTAATGTTTGCTAAGCATCCATACTTTTGTACATATGTATGTACATATTGTTAGTCGTGTGTAGGGAGAGGTGGATGTGTTTGGTGGTCGAATTGCACATCAGTATCCTCCTCATTTTGTTACTGTTCTTCGCTTTTACAACTGTATCAATGGATATGGTTGTACTTATATGTTCTACCCATGTAGAAGTTATTTGTTTATTTGTGTGCATGCCCGATATAAGCAAGCAGAAATATTTAATGATGGAGACACAGATGTTATTATATTGACTTTGTTTTTACCCTTCAACTTTTATTTGCATTGTGTCGTTATTATGATGTTTTATAAATACTTGTATTCACATACATACGTACATATATGTATAATTACTCATGCACATTTACAGAAACGTATAAAGGTTCATTTATTTACATGTTCATACATTGCCTATAATAATATTGCGCTCTGTTCAAATTTGCAACTAGTTTTATTTAAAATTGATTTAAACAACTATTGCGAAATGCTAGTGGATTTTAGTTTCCGTTATGCTTACAGTGGATTTGCTTTTTGCGGATGAGGCAAAGCCAGCCTTCTTGAAAACGCAGATACATTATTTTTTACAGTTTACCGAGTATTTGGCAGCATTACTTACAATTTTTACTGAAGTCCAATAATAAATGTAAATAAATGGAAAGCAATGACGTTCATTAAAATTCTAAACAGTTAGGTTTAGTAGAATTTCATTAAAATGTTCGTTAATCGAAAACACATAAAGTGTTGTAACCAAACCCTATGTTAAGAAACAAATCTGTGATTTAGTAACAGTAGAATGGCTCATTTGTAATTTAAAAGAAGTGTTTCAGAAGCTCTCTATACATTGTGAAAATGGATAACTTCAGTTGAAAACCACGCCTTCTCCCACAAAACTATTAAAAAGAAAATTAAATTTTATGTCCGAGATGGTTTGGAAGAGTTTCATTGAAGGCGGTATCTAAATTTGACAATCAGTGTGGTACCGCTCACACTTAGGTGATATAGTATCATAAACCACTTGACCAATTTCAACCGAGTTTGGTGCGAAAAATGGATGAAATTTAATGACAACCACGCCTATTTTCGATATGCAACAATTTTAAATTCCATATGGCTTTTTCACTTCGTCACATTGTCGAAATCGGACTATAGGTTTTTAAGCCTCAGAGCCTATACCTCATTTTTACCGAATATACAATACTGTGCCTTTGTGTTAAAAATGGCTGAAATCTGGCCTATACTTATCATATTATACCCTATATGTATATCAGGCAAGATATAAGATAACTTAGAAAATTAAACTAACATATAATTTTGAATGTACGAAAGTTTAATCCCGAAAATGTGTGAAATCGGTTGACCAGGGTTTGGATATATAGTATATTGTATTTGACTTCTTCAATCACTACCCTCTATTTTTTTTTTTTTAATTTCAATGCTAATCGTCAAATCATTAGAAAGTGTAAATTTAGAGCTAAGAAAAGACTAGAGTTCTGGACTTAAAAATATGCCTAAAAAATTATCAGTACCAAGTGATAAAATTTTCCTCAAAACAAATTATTTTCGAACTTGGGAGCTATTTTAAAAGTACATCATAACTTTTCTGGAATACAAAAACTAAAAATCACTGACAAGCCTTAAGACTCACACGTTCATTTCTTTCTGGAAAGTATTGGAGACATAACAGATGAGCATGGTAGAAGGTTTCATTAGGTTATTATGCAAATTAAAAACAGCAGCGATTATTTTGGTTGATTCACCGCGAAATTCTAGTGGAATAAAGTATCTTGAATTTTATCACCATTATGAAATTGTTTATTTGAATTTTTAGAATTTGTGCCTGTAAAATTATAATCACGGTAAAACTTAATACTTGAGTTGAGTTAAAGCCGTTCGTAAATAATTTTTTTTTAATTTCGCAAAATATTATAGGCAACTGTTTCTGAAAATTTGCGTAATTTTGTCATTTCAAATAAGGATTCGATAATAACGGAGAGTGACGACTTAAAGCCTGCGGTAAATAGTTGCTTTTCATTCGTAAAATATATTGATATTCTGCTATCGAAAGGCAGTTAGACGAGAGTTATTAGAGGTGGAAATTAGGAGTTTTATTTTTATACCCTAAACAGGGTAATATTAAGTTTTAGAGATATTGTACTGAAAACTTGCCAAGGTATTTTTATTCCCTGGTAAAGCCGATAACTGTCATACAAACTGAAAGATTCAATTAATATGTAAATAAATATAAATATGTTTTTATATCTAGTATGTATATATAAGAATCAAACTCAGTAAACAAATTACATTCGTTTTGGTAATGCAAACCTTATATGTTAAAATATATAATGATCCACTGATTACCCT
Source organism: Bactrocera latifrons (assembly GCF_001853355.1). NCBI lineage: Eukaryota > Metazoa > Arthropoda > Insecta > Diptera > Tephritidae > Bactrocera > Bactrocera latifrons. The sequence continues at coordinate 107,583 of NW_017537059.1, forward strand.
CCTCCCACCCAATCGAAGCGAAGGTCGCATACGCCGAGTCATGAAAGGCGAACGCGTTTTTTTTTTAGCGACGAGTTTTAAAAATGAAACAAAAACAAAAATTTCAAGAGTTAAAGTTTAAAATTATTCCATTTCCATGAATTTCAATAATAATTTCGGCTAAGTTTTGATGAATTCACGCACAGTTTCGATGAAATTTCTGGAGACCACGGATTTTGATTGGCTCACATGTTAATCGTCATTTATGTCCTCACGATCACTTTGAAAACGTTGAAACTACTCGTGCACTCTGCTACGGGATAGGCAATCATCGCCATAAACTTGTTTCACCAATTGAAACTTTTCGGTAAACGTTTTACCAATTTTAAGACAAAATTTAATTTTAATGTTCGCCCTTTTTTCGAAGCTCATTTTCGCACCGATAACACAAACATACTGACACTCAAACGTAATAACTTCACTTCCAATCGATGAAATGTCATGAAATCCTATTTACTTTGGAACGCATCTTGTATATTCAGATTACTCAAATGTGTAGGAATGAGAATTTAAAGTTTGTTTAAAAATGAACTATAAGATTTAACAGGACGGGACTAAACTGAGTAAAGCAAGCCGAGATATTATATTTTACTTCAGACAAGAGAAAGAACAACGTACGGTTCAAATCAGTATTTTATCTAAGAATAATATGCCAAGCATTTACTTATGTTTAGCAAGTGTAGGTAGATTTATACGATTTTAACGACTATTATTTGCAGGAACCTATTCGGTAATGCCATAACTCGAAAAGTTGAAAATTTTGTTTAACATACTATAACTTGTAAGAATGGATTTGGGTTCCACACCACAGAGCCATATTCCAATATAGGCTAAGCCAGAGTTATAAAAAGAGTTTTAGTAACATATGAATATCTATAAGCCCAGGGTTTAAAGGCTTCAGGGCAGTAGCGGTGTTAGGGTAGTGCGCGGTTGGGCGACCGCCCAGGGCGCCAGCTCATGCTCATAGTTCGAGGTCTGCTTAGTCGTAAATTCCCTCAATTAAGCGGATTTTTTTATGTTAGCAACACTTGAATGGAACGCACTATTCAATCTGTTCAATCCGAGTTCATTTTACGGGGAATCCCCAATCATAGAAAAACACATTGTCTATCTCCTTTTAACTTTTTGGTTAAAAAGAACTAGCTATATTTTAACGAAGCGTAACAAACTCCGCTCATTCGCATTCATAAAATCGGTGCACATACAAAAAAATTATTTTAAAACAAACAGACGCGAAGTAGTAACCAGACGGTCGTTTCTACTATCGAGTGACATTAGTTTTATCTAAGAAGTTGTATGGTGTAAAAGAATATCCTTATTTGTTTTTTGTCGGATTATTTAATTAGGTAAGTACTTTTATCTATCTATAATTATTATAAAAAAGAGGTAAAATTTTTTTGTTTAAATGTTTGCCGTGGGTTGGCGGAGAAATAAGTGGCTTCTAAAAAATGTAATATTGGTTATACATATTATTATAATTGCAATACCTATAATTTTTTGTAGAAAATACATTATTTTCTTTTACATTTTCTAACTGAAATATCTCAGAAAGTATATCATTTACGACATTTTATCAAAAAATATTTGTTGTTTGTAATTATGTATATTATTTGTCGATTGGCGTAAGATTTACGTACACCTATGTGTACACCAAAATACGACGATTAAGCACTTAAAATTTTAGCCTAGCTCCATACAAAAAAGTTCGAAGTCTTTTGAAAAAAAAAAACGAAGAATAACTCAATTATTTTTGCATAAAAAACCTAATATACGATTTAAATCTGTGTTGTTTCATTTGTAAATTTTATTGTATTTATCTATTTTTAGAAATTATTGGACCTAAAGGTTTAATTTGTTGCAAATTTTATTGATTTACAAAAATTGATTAGTACAAAATGTATGAAAACGTTGAGAAAAAAAAGAAACCATCTGGGTCAGAATATAGAAAACGGAAAGCAGAAAAAGAGAGGGAAGTTCAGAGATCAAAAAAGTTCATGAATATAGATAAATATATCACAACAAAAAATGAAGACCTGAATATGCCATCTATGTACATCTGGAATACAAATTAATGTATCGGTAGCGGAGCCTCTATCTGACAATTCAAATCAGATAACTAAAGATTGTGTTGAAGAGATTGTGGACAAAGTTTCCCAAAGTGAGATGATAAGCTGTGATGCATTTACAAATGCTGCATTTACAAAGATGACTCCATTGGTGATGTACAACCAATACAAATTCTAGATGACGTTAGTACTGTTGTCGCCAATATATCGGATCCTGCCACTTGGTCAGTCTCTCGAAATGACAAAATCATTGATCATATAATTACTAGTGGCCAGGTGCAAACTCACATTGATAATTATCCGAGGAATGGTACAGGCCGACATTTCTCTAATTCCCATTTCACAAAAAATCTTGCAAACAATGAAACAATTCAGCGCCGTTGGTTCATTTACTCCGTTTCTAAGGATCGAGTTTATTGTTTTTGTTGTAGACTATTTGATAGTAGTGATGCTGAACTATGATTAAAAATAGGAAAAACAAAAGGCTGCCAAGAGCAACACTTGATTAGAAAGGAAACTACAAGATGGAATAATGTTTTTTCTAGATTGATGCATATCACACTTTAGTTAGCCGAAAACAATGTAGCGTTCAGAGGTACTTCCGACAAACTATATACGCCAAATAACGGAAAGTTCTTAGGATTAGTAAAACTACTAGCCAAATTTGATCTAGTCATGCAGGAGCACTTGCGATTAGCTATGAAGGGTTATATTTCAGACCACTACTGTAGAAAAGACATTCAAAATGAATTAATAGAGCTGATGGGGGAAAAAGTGAAGTCAGAAATCATATTACACACAAAGAAAACAAAATATTATTCTATTATGGCTGACTGTACTCCTGACATTAGTCATATATGTAGAACAACTTTCGCTGACATTACGATTTGTTGATTTATCAGACGATAATGAAAAAATATCAGTAAAAGAGAATTTCTTGGAATTTATATCTGTCAATGAGTCAACTGGTGAAAGACTGACTGAAGTTATTATTAATGTTTTAAATAAATACGGACTAAAATTGAACGATTGCAGGGGTCAGGGTTATGACAACGGGACGAATATGAAAGGAAAAAATATTGGGTTCAAAGGAGAATTCTCGACATAAACGCTTTATCTGTTTATGAGCCGTGTGGTTGTCATAGCTACAATCTAGTACTATGTGATGCCGCTAAATCATCAGGATCAGTCACTTTGTTGGGGTACTTCAGAGGTTGTTCACATTGTTTTCAGCTTCTGTTCATCGATGGAAAATTCTAACCTATCACTTGGGACTATATACTATAAAAAAGCTCAGTGACACACGTTGGGAAGCAAGAAGAAGTAGTGTTAAAGCAGTCCGTTATCAAATTAGTACTATCCATGACGCTTTGATTACTTTGGCTCTTGAAACTCAGAAAACTGATGTTCAAGTGTCTCATGAGGCTACTACTCTGGCCGAATAGCTAAAAGATTTCAGCTTCATAGTTTCATTGGTTGTTTGGTATGACATACTTTATCAAATAAATATTGTAAGTAAATCTCTACAGTTAACAGATATGGATCTTGGTAAATGTACAGAATTGTTGAAAAAATGCTGCAATTTCTTGGAAGACTACAGAAATACAGGCTTTAAAAGCGCTAATTTTACTGCGAAGGAGTTGGCCGAATAACTAGAAATTGAAACTGTATTTCGAGCTATAACGTGTTAAGCGTCAAGCTAGTGAAATTGTTCGCGATGACCCTATAATTTCTCCAGAAAAAAAATTTGAGGTTGAATTTTTCAACTGTCTTTCCAGTCAATGGGTACTCGGAATCTTGGTCTTTTTTGTACAATACTAAACAGATTCCAGAAAAACCCGACCTTGTTAAGCTCTGTTGTGACCTCCAATTAAAATTAACTGTAGACTCTAAATCAGAGGTAGATGGTTGTATGTTGTGTGATGAATTTGTAAGTCTGATATCCTTTTTGCCTGATCAAAATGTGGTTACTCCCATTTCTGTTTTAAATTTCATCAAAGATTGCAACTTACAAGAACTGTATCCAAATGTATGGATAGCATTGCGAATATTATTAACTATACCTGTAACGGTTGCTAGTGGGGAGCGAAGCTTTTCAAAGATGAAGCTGATAAAAACCTTTCTTCGATCAACAATTTCTCAACCTAGATTGACAAGCTTAGCAATTTTGTCCATTGAAAACGAAATTGCTGAAAACATCTACTTTGACAACCCTATAAAAGATTTCATACTGTTATTCAATGTAATTAGAAATTTTTTATTCCATTATAATTAAAATTCCTTCGCACTATAAACCACACGTAAGTGGTGTATCCGCTAAAGGTCTTAGGCCTTGATCTTGCTCTGGATGTGATTTATTTTTAGTACATAGTGCATATTCTACATATGAGGCAATTTACTGTCAATTTTCGTTCCTGTTTATAATTTACTCCTAGATTTTGCGCATTGAGTTGCCTAAGCTTGTTTTCTAAAGTCGTGCTTCTTTCCATCAGTGGCACTTACAAGGATATGGATTTCGTCGTCTAATGATTCGTCCCTATAAATACATGCAGTACTTTCTGTTTTTCCCATTAAGTACGAGTGTTTTCGAAAATACCTGTGACCGGAAAGAATCTGTGTTACGTCGTAATTTTTGCAATTATATAATATATTAATATTTAATTATGTATTAAAAATGCCAAATTTTACATTTTTTGCATGAATCTTTCGTACAATATAATGCTTATTCAATTCACATTCTACTGACAATATAATAGGAATGACCACTTTTAATTTACAAGCTTTCAAGTAACTACAAATTTCCAATTTCAATGAAAATTTTGAAATGATGCTTAGAATAATGGCATGAAATAATTTAGTCTGTTTTGTCTTTAGAGCATATTTATGCGGTTTAGTTCTTTAATAAATTTGGAAATTCAATTTTATTATCAATAAACAGTTTTTAACGTTTATAGAAGAAGAAATCTGCACCCTAGTATTATTTTATCATAATTAAAGTGTTATTCACGTTGAACGACATTCATACAAATACATAAACTCCGAATGCTGCTTACAACCTCTCACGTTTGTCAAAAACTTATGAGTCCTCTCATCAGTCCACTAACGGGTGCGGGCAATAGTCTTCTCCTAACAGGTTCGATTTTGTGTTCGGCTATCTCCAGAGTTTGACTCTCTTTCCCATTCGGAGAGTTTTCGGTTTCGTGCGTGCTTATTTGGTACAGTTTGTTTTTCATTTTGTTTCTTATATGTATATGTCAGTCTCTTCCTCACACATATAGCTTACCTTTACCGTCATCGACAATTCGAAATATCTTTCTTTCTTTCATATCATACCAACAAACTTTACATTTTTGTTGGGGCTGCAACCGAAATGTTTTTATGTTTGTTTCATTTTTTCTCCTTTTTTATTGCTATACTTGTGTATAAGTGTATATGGCTGTTGGATACGTGTAGTACACGTTTATTCATTTTTATACAGCATTGTTTACAGTTAGTACGGCAGCTGTTATCAGCGTCGTGTGTTTTATAGCGGCAGCAACGACTTACCCTGCAGACATCAAGCTCATTCGTGTGTTTGCATACTTTTTTCTTTTTGAAGGTTTCACTACGTTGGACCTCTGGTTGGCTCAACATTTGCGCACATAAACAAACCTACATTTATACGTATAATTCGTATAAGGAGTTTACCGACTTACATTTTTACAATTCGTGTAACATTTTTATGAAAAATATTAATTAATAATTAAATGAAAATGGATAGTAATGGGAATGCGGCCATATGTTGTGACCTATACAAATAATTAATAAAAGAAAAGCGGACACTGACAGGACCCGGTTCTTTCCGGTTAATAAATTATCTTTAACAAACATAAAAAAATAGTGGGAACCGGCCAACGTCCACGGTTAATGAAGATTTCCACTGTATTTCATTATTTGCACAAAATGTGGCCAAATTACTCAAAATACACTTCTTCCTTAACGTATGAATTTATAAACCCGTAACTTTCGCTTCGGTTATAGATACACATTGGTGACAACCAATGTTTCACGTATCGATGTTTCAGCAAAAAATTTGTTTCAACTCAAAAACGGACGATCAAGGCTGCACGAATCGAGGTTTCAATGAAAATGTTGTTGGAATGCGTTTAAACTCAAAACCGAACAATCAAGGTTTCGAAAAAAGTTCTGTTATTGGATCGCTTTCGAATTCAAAAGGAAACCACGCCAAAAATTGCATATTTCAGGTTTTGAATTTTACAAAATCCTGTATCTTCAAAATGACTACGGGATATTCTTGTATTTAGTAATAATTTTAGAGCTACACATAAACAGAGGGATATATTTCTTCAATATAGATATCCATAACTAATTATAGTGAAATTCATCGTAACCGCAACCCCCCGACGTGGTACACTTGTGCAGCTACAGGGGTGAGACGAAAACGTGTGTTAAAAATGTATTCCTAGAGTCAGAAGCTGCACCACAGAACTATATTTCTACTAAACTAATAAATGTCAAGCAGGAGTGCCAGCGCTAGTCATTTTTTTGCTGTGAACATTTTACAAGTACGTATTCATGTACATATATAAGAATTTAAAAAATCGGAAACTAAAAATCGTTCACAATTTTGTTGATACATTTTATGAAATTTTGTTTGTTTTCAAAGATAATTTGAACAAAATATTACTAAAATAGTGTACGTGTCCGGCTGGAACTCATGTCCGATTGTAAGAACTGATTTTGTATGGAAATATTGTTGAAAACGGTGTATTCATTAAATTTTTCCAGTTATATTTATCTGGTTATAAAGACTATCCTGAATTAGTATTTCACTTTATTACCGTTCTTATCAAAATTTAATGGACCACATAACTTTAATAATTAGATGTGTGTATATTGCTATTCTCATAATACTAATGTGTTTTCAATTTAAATATGTCTAAAGTGTTGCTGACACAGTCAGCTGAGACATATGCGTTTTTGATGTATACATATAACAGTATTTCAAAGACGAAATTGGAAGCTACAACAAATGTACAATGTAAATAAAAATATTTGGCAGCTCTGTACACATTTTCAAAGGTGGTTGTGAGGTGCACCAACTGTGCATTGTTACTAACATTAAAGATTTTCAAATCGTTCACGGATATTGTATTTGAGTTTTTATAACCAAGTATATACATATGTACCTGCATTTCTATCTTGCCAGCTCGTATGACTGAGCTTGCTGCGTGGCAGTTATTGTCGGCGCAGTCACTGAAGCCGAAGCTTCAGTCATTTCGCTTCGTTTGATGCGGCTTTTATTTTAGCATCGGTTTTGGCCACACGATGCTTCTGGCAGCCCGTTATTGTCGTCTGTTGGATGACTCCGGTCCCAAAAGCGTTCACAAATAGTAAACAAGCGCATATTTCTTAATACATACATCCATATATACACTTTGTTTCATTGCTATAAAGACATTATATTTCTGTGAAATATAGTGTGATGTTAAAGCTCTATGGTAACTCTAAAAATTCGATAAAAACTAATTTTTTCTAACGGAATTGTAGGTAGTAACCGGAATGCACTGAAAACGGTGTTTCATAGCTATAAATACACTCTTACTGATCAGTGCCGTTTAGAGTTATAAATTAAGTTTATTAAATTGCGTTAGCTAATATGAGAATGCAGCGCTAAATCATACGTAACGATTAAGAGAAAGGCATTGAATGGCGAGGGTTTGAGCAATAACTCAATTGGTCAAACCCTCGCCATTCAATGCCTTTCTCTTAATCGTTACGTATGATTTAGCGCTGCATTCTCATATTAGCTAACGCAATTTAATAAACTTAATTTATAACTCTAAATGGCACTGATCAGTAAGAGTGTATTTATAGCTATGAAACACCGTTTTCAGTGCATGCGCTGAGTTATTGCTCTGAATTTGGGAAGGTCGGTAACTGTTACCTGAATAACAAAGAAAATTATGGTCAGAGAACATACCCATTATATTAACACTCGACAGGAAAGACAAATTTGTGGACAATTATCAAATTAAACGACGCCAATGCGGAAAGTGAAAAAAGACAACCAAATTTCTGCATCTGTACCAACAATTTGGTGTGCGATGAAACGAAATTTTAATATTGTACGTAAGTAAATGCAGAAAGCACCTCTTTTGAAACCACAATACAAAGTCTATCGTCTCAGTTTTATCTGAAATCACATGAATAAAGAATAAGAAAAATGAAATTTTTAATAATATGATTGCGGCAAAGTAGACAATGCGCTAACAAAAAACTTTACTATTGATCCTAGGTGATTTTTTCGATTATTAAAAGTTTAACCTTGGTGGTCCAGAGGGCGTTTTGGGATACTAGAGAGTTTTATGAAAAGAGCCGCAATATCTTTCAAAGCGAAGTTTCGCCGGAGGCTCATTTATGATATGGAACGCATTCTCAAATTCTGGGACAGCACCATTGGCATTTATTCTTACCCAATATTAGGAGCAAATCTGCTACCCTATATATAGCACACACATATCCGCAAAAATATTTCTCTTTTCAATAAGAAAACACAAAAATCCATACGAGCGGTCAACGAAAACGTGGCTTCAATGTAAAAATATCAATATTTTGGAATGGCCAGCTTGTTCTCCTGATGTAAGTCCTATTGAGAACATCTGGAGATGGTTGGCAAGAAAGATTTAAAAGGATTACCGTCAATTTATTACGATTTCGAAGCTGAAACGGCTATTTGGAAAAATGGGCTTAATTGACCCCGGAAATGCTTTCTTATTCCACCAACTCAATGCCAAATGGAATGTTCGTACTTATTAATTATAATTGAAACCAAATAAATTATTAGAAAAAAAATTGTTTCTTTACTTTTTTCATTGTGGAATAGCTGTCTTTATAGCAATGAAACACCGTTTTCAGTGCATCTATTAAGAAATTTATTTTTTTAATGGAATTGCTAGATTTACCATAGAGCTTTAAAATAATATTTTTCAGTATTTCACAGAAATATAATGTTTTTATAGTAATGAAACAAAGTGTATGCATGCCCATGTTCTTATGCACTTATATAATTATGTACATGCTTTGTAGAGTGCAACCACACTATATAGTTCGTGCGCTCCGACTTCGCCATCGACATCGTCATCTTGTCGTTTATGCTCGTTCGTGTTTGTTGATTTGTTGGTTCTCCGGATCGTTGGTTTGTTGGTGTATTTTTTCGCTTGAGAGCTCATTAACGTTTCGCTTCGCTAAGTGCGCTGTATCGCCTGGGAGACAGCAACGCGTCAGCCCAAGCAAACCGAACATCGTCAAGGGAAGTTGAGCAAAACCCAGTCATACAGCCAAAATTAAAATGCATTAAGCTGTGAAAAAGTCTCGAAATTATATTTTTTGCAAAAGTTTTTCTTCACCCGTGTCTATGCGCGCGTATCATAGTTCGTGTACAGGTGTTTGACTGTCTATAGGCCAATGAAATAATGTATCTGATTAGCTAAAAACGCTAAAATATCACCTTTGGAAATTAGTGAATTCTATACATACATATATGTGTATATACAAATATTAAGAAAATGTCCAGTGAAAAAAGAACATAATGAAGAAAAACGTGACAAGTAGTTAAATTTAAAGTGTAAAATAAAGTAAAGGTGTAATTTTTAAAATTCTGCTGGACACAATGAGAAATAAAATCAATCAGTTTATCTACAAGCGAATTTTTGTGTAAAATGTCCCACCGTTAGATATACATACATATATTTATGTAATATAAATTATATGCATATATGATATATGATAACTTATTAACGTCAAAATAAAATATTTTCATCGAAATTCTCACAGAATAATTAGTTGCGCTCCCATTATTTGCCATATATTAATATTAAACAGTAAGTGTATTTGTAATAATAAATACAAAATAATAAAATGTGTAGACTTATTTTTTAAAATTGCGGGATTACAATAACAGCAATTGAACTCGATTCTAAATATTTGCGTATTCAATGAATGCTAAGAAAATTATAATATACCTAACGTGTAAAAAATTCGTAACGGGAATATGCAAAAGCTATATGCATTCGCATTTGCGGAGTGTAAACTTAGCAAATAAAATAAAAGTAGAACACAATTCTTTGAAATTATATTTTATACTAATATCTGAAATAATACATCAAAATAAAACGTGTTGGAAAATATAATATACATCATTAATACGTAAAAACATCAAAAATTAAAGCTACGTATATGTACGTTTATTCCTCCTTCACTACAAAAACTGTGTTAACAATTTCAACAATAAGCAAACTCATATCAACTGTATGGTTCTTAACGACATTGTCATTGTTATTCACAATCATACTCCACGAAATATAGACAAAAATAAAAACTTCCGATGATGATGCTAACTACAGAACACCTCATGCATGGCCATGCATCTTCGGTCAGCCAGAGTGCTCTTTTTGGCTGCTCGACGGCAGGGCATAGTGGCATCAATCAGCTTGGTGGTGTCTATGTCAACGGGCGACCACTGCCGGATTCGACACGCCAGAAGATCGTCGAGTTAGCGCATTCAGGTGCGCGTCCCTGTGATATATCGCGCATACTGCAAGTGTCCAACGGATGCGTTAGCAAAATTCTAGGCAGGTAAGTGGGCGAACTAACAAACTGCCATTGACAACCAATGACATTAACGATATTTTTCTAAAATATGTAGGTTAAAACCCACAGATACAGATACTACATATGTATATTAACAAAAAAACATTAATTAATTTATAAATAAGATTAGTCATCCATTTTGTTTATGTGAAGTACTCACAAAATATATGTTATTATCTAATAAGTTAAGAAATAAATTACCATTAAATTGATTTGAATAATTGAAATGAATTGGTTAATTTAATGCATAACTTCAATTTTTTCGTAGCATAATGTAGTCAATTATGAGGTTTAATATATAGTTGTCGACATATATGTACATATGTACCTCATATTCAGACACACATACATACAAATATATATAGTGTTTTAAGGGAATAGGGTTTATTCGTGTAAAGCAAGATTTTTTTTTATAACTCTTTTAATGAAACAGTTCACATCTTTCTTTAAGAATCATTACTATCAAAAAAACTATTTAAAAATACACCACCGGCAGCAAATACTCGGCAGTGTTTCGAGAAAGAGTCCAATTACAGTCCCCTTCATATATAATTCGGTGCTGGATCATCTGAAATCTAAAAATCAAAATCACATTGTCAGATAACGTAAGACATCCGTTCCCACGACAGTCGGGTCTACGAAAACCGGAACGGATCCGGATTTTTATCCGGCCAAGGACTGTCAACTCGGCAGAATTCTGCCGTTACAACAACAACAACATAACGTAAGATATGTATATTATCGTGATCTTAATAGAGTATTATGGTGAACAAAGCTTTTAGCAGGGATAAAATGATGGGCTATTTATTCCATTGTGAGAGCGTTCATTATAGCCAGATCAGTCAAATTAATAATTTTACGGCATTTTTTTAACATGAGGAAAAACTATTAAAATCCTTTTTTGTAATTTTGTGATATATAAACATAATAAAACAATTGATTTTTGAACTTCACTACAAACAGTGACGTGGGAGCCTAGTCGCGAGTGCGGTGACTGTTTATTCGATGACAGGAGATATTTCGTCATGCCCTCGTTCACTACTATACCGATTTTCTTTGCTTCCTTATCCATTCTGGAGAAAGCAGATCTAACGGCGCGATTGTTGAAGCCAATGACATCAATATCATCGGCGTACGCCAGCAACTGGACACCCTTATAGAAGATGGTACCTCCGTTCACCAAGAGTAGAATGAAGAAGTCGAAAGGGAGTCACTTTATCGGAAACCTCGTTTGGGATTGACCGGGATACCACTCAGACATCTCGGTATAAAGGCAGCTCCTTTTCGTGCTATCAAATGCAGGGTTTTGCAGGACGAAGAGGTGGTTTTTGTCGATTCTCTTTCCACGGGTCTTTTCCATGATTTGGCGCATGGTGGATATCTGGTCAATTGCTGATTTTCCAGGTCTAAAGGCACACTGATAAGGTCCAATCAGTTTGTTGTCGGTGAGCTTTAATCTTTCACACAATACGCTCGATACGGGTAGAGCCTTATATGCGATGTTGAGGAGACTAATCCCACGGTAGTTGGCGCAGATTGTGGGGTCTCCCTTTTTATGGATTGCGCATAGCGCACTTAAATTCCACTCATTGGGCATGCTTTCGTCCGACCATATTTTGCAAAGAAGGAGAAGATACATGCTCCTTATCAGTACTTCGCCGCCGTATTTGAATAGCTCGGCCGGCAATTCGTCGGCCCCCACCGTTTTATTGTTATTGTAATTTCTATTCGAACTCCTGGGAAGGGTTTGTTTCGCCTTCTCACTTTAGCTCGCCTTTAACCGATGTCCTTTGCTAGAAGATAGAGTGGCTTAAAACCGGATGTGAAGACCTGCTTAAGCCATATGTAAAATAATCGTTTCTGGCCACTCAAAAGTGAATGACAATCACAGAACTTTCCTCACTTGCGTGATCTTCTACACACGACTCCACCCTCCATACACAACACTCAGTTGCCACTCACCATCCATAGCACATTACTCAGTTATAAAATATATAAAGATTAACTGAGTAGCTCAGTCAGTAGGAAGTCTTGCCTTGCCCATTATTACCCTTGTTCTACCTTGGACAGATAGTTTGTCACACTCAGAAGGAAACGTTGATATTCCTTTTCTCCCTAAGAAACTGCTCATCTGATCAAACCGCCATGGAAAGAAATAAGTGCTTATATGGAAAGTTTTTTCATTTGTCGAATTGTTTTCACGAAATTTAACATGGATTATTGAGTAAGTACGCAATAGTGCAATTTTCGAAGAAAGATCGGGACACTATAGCATAGCTGTCATATAAACTGAACTATTGGAATAAAGTGCTTGTAAAGAATGTTTTTATTTGTGCCTTTACTATATGTACCTTCGGCACAATCGAAGTGAAGGTTTTTTCTTACTTTTGTTGTTGTAACGATGTTAATATCAACACAAAAATTTATGTAGAATACTCCAGAGGTGACGTCTATAATTAAATAACATCCGAATGTGTTCACTTTAGTTTTGATGAGGAAACTCCTTTTGTTCGGAACTTAACTGCTGCCGCCGTTTAAAATATATAAAAGGTGTTTTACTTCAAGAATAAACGTTTACTCTCTTTAATATCTCTGCAACAATTAAACCTATATTAAACTAATACGCTGAGGAAAAGTCTTCTTGCACTTTATTATGAAATGTAAAAATGGCTGAATAAAACTCTTTATAACGGCTATGACGATTGAATGTGATAAGTCGCTAAACAAATAATTTTGCGTGACCTCAGTTCGTAACACTTTGGAATTTTGTAGATTTCATTTATCACTGAATTCACGCCTAGATCACAGTGCAGGTCAGCAGGCCTCACGTACCAAAGAGCATTACTTAAAGTCCTTAATACCTTATTTGGAAAGCTCTAAATGCTGGCCAATACAGCTTTGACTTGAGAAACTCCATAGTTGGGCTCCGCATGCACAAACTGGCTTTTGAACTTGACCGTATATTAACAGCTTCTTTGGGATTGATAGAGTGGATTTCTTGCGAACTAGGTGGTAAAGTTTCATATCAACCTCACTTATTCTTATCGGATGCTCTTTCTAACGTAGCTTAACAGGAGTATTATTTATATAAATCGGATGATATGTCGATTTTGTCAAGGTAAAGTCGAAGTAAATTCATTTGGTGTCGGTTAATTTGATGCGCCACTTAGATTACCACTTAGTATTTGCTTTGTTTCAGATACTTAATTGACACTCCAGCTGCTAACAAAGCTGTGTCGCTCTCATATAATTTGAGTCAGCAAGTTGGAGTATGCATCCTCTTGTTTAATCTAGAACTACCTATCGTTTAAGTAGGAAGCAATTATTTTGCAATACTGTTTGGGTAACATGTATTTCAATTTGAATAGCAGACCCGAATATCAAACTTTGTCAAACTTTGAGACACGTTTAAGAAGACTGCTGGTGCTGACGAAAGCCAAATTGATGTATTGGTATGAAGTGTTTACGATCGTTTATTAGTTTGAACCTATTTATGAGATTTTAGATAAAGCTGGCACCAGCGATATTTGCCCATATGATGTAATACCAAGTTCAGACCGACGCTTAATCAAACGATTTCGGCTGTTGAGTAGTTTATACTACGAATCGTATAAATTTAACTATATTTCGAAATACAAAAATTAAAGTTCTTAATATCCTCGCTGAGGCTATTCGAATCTAATCCCAGCGAAAACTCTCTGAAAACGACTCTGATTTAGCACCACCCACTTGTCAGCATTGTAAATCTATTACATTATCAAAGCTGATTTAGACTCTACAAAGTGAAAAAATGTAAACAAACAAATGAATCAAACGCAATGAATCTGAACTCACCTAGAAATCAATTTCGCAAATAAAAAAATGCGCCCATTACTTCCATTACAGGGGAAATGTTCAAAAGAAGACGGCTTTTATAACAAAATAATTTATGACAATGTTTTATTTTAATAAACATGAAGCGATGTGAATTCTTGAATGGCAAAAACATCTGTTTTATCATCTGTCCAACGACTAGATTAGTGCAGAGATTAAATATAATCTAATCGCTTAAAATTTTTGGTGGGAACATAGTATAACATCTTGTACAGGCATGCACGGCTTACCTCGTTTATAATATTTGCAATTTTCTTTATATAATTTTTTGGTAAATTTCATTATATTTCTCCAGTTGTTAAATCGTACTCAGGTGCTTTTTTTGAGTCGCGTATTCCCGACAACATTTTTAATTTATTTACTGGTAACAGGAGAAATGCTGAAGTGTGGATCCAACCAACTATTTTCACAGTTTATCTCTTATCCATCGTTAGGCGTAAATGTGTTTCTCAAATGATTTGCAAATACGGCAGCTTTATGTTCATTCGTTTTGGCCCATGGAGCTTCGTTTAGTTTTATTGGTGCGACATGTTTTATTTGTTTATTCATATTTCTTGTTGCTTCCAGAGTGAATAATCAGTGGACTTTTCAGCTGTAAGTTTAGCCAGATATCTTAAAAAAAAAAACAATTTTTAAACTGTTTAGTTTGTGTCCTTACTTTCGCTGTTCATTTATCTCCGACGAAGCTTGCTCTTTTTATGGATACTTTCTGAGCTATGTTTTGGGTATTTGTTACCACTTTGATTCACGCGGCTATTTGATGTACGAGGTGTGTTCAAAAAGTATCGCGAATTTTGTGTTTTTTCAAAACTTATTTATTTATTCATGAATATCTAGTTTGTCCCCTTCAAAGTAATCCCCATTTGATACATTATACATTTGTGCCAACGGTTTTTCCAATCTTCGAAGCACTTCAAAAAATCATTTTTTTTATCTTCTTCATCTCCTGCTTCGATGCCGTCTTTATTTCGTCAAGAGAAGCGTAACGTCGTCCTTTCATGGGCCTCTTCAGTTTAGGGAACAAGAAAAAGTCACAGGGGGCCAGATCTGGGGAATACGGTAGCTGCGGCATCATTAGCGTGTTGTTTTTGGCGAAAAAGTCGCGCACAAGCAACGATGTGTGAGCAGGGGCGTTATCGTGGTGCAAAAGACAATTTTTGTCACATCTTCTCGGCCTTCTGAGATCATTTTGTACCACCGATAAACGTTGCTTCAGTCCTAGGTAGCTTCTCCGTATGCCACAGTCAACATTCGGAATGCATCCGCGCACTTAATTTCGTTTTTCACACAAATTTTTGTACAGATTCTTTGATCCATTTTTTTGAATAGGTAAAAATCGAAGACGATCCAAAACACGTGCAAGCAAAGCAGCTTTTAACAACTAAATAAACATTCAAAATGGCCGAGCGTGTCGGCATAAGTGAGAGACATGAGTACCAACATAACGCCACAAAAAATTCGAAATTCGAATATACGTAACCCGCGAAAATTCAAAATTCGCGATACTTTTTTTTTCGATACGCCTTGGCATCTCTCGTGTTCAGCTGTGTAATTTCGAGCTCCTGTTAATTTGTTTAATTTATATTTTAAAACTATTGTGAAAATCTTTGAATTGAGTGATCCGTACAGATAAGTATCCCTGTGATATTTTTCTATTAAAKCATTTGAAATTTACTTAAATTGTGTGTTGATAATTTTAATATATTCCGCCGAGTCACTTTCAATTTCTTTTTGTTGCTATATTCCAAAATAGTGCAATTGTTGGTGTTAACTTATACTGCTTTTCTAAATTTATTCCTTTTTTTTATTCGTTTTCCATCTTTGTTCACAGCTGTTTGCGAGTTTCTTACTTTTCGGGTATCCCAGTGCATCTCAAACTGCTCGTTACCTTGGTTGTTGCATTTGATAACTTATATTGCATTTATTTTGTTATAAATATTTTTGTCATTTCTCTTTCTACTTTTATTACTTAATTTTTTATATTTTTATTTAAATTTCTTATTGCTGCTTATTATCATTATGACTTGTAATTTCCCGAATGGCTCTGTTAAATTCGAGTCGGAACGCTTTGTTTCTTGCTGGCTGTGTGACGGGCTTGCCGATCTGAAATGTGCTGGACTGACAGGAAGAATTTTGTATTCTATTCTTGACAGTAAGAGCTTGCGCTGGTCTTGCATTAAATGCAGACCAACTGAAATTGATTTATTTAAAGTTTTTAAGCAGGCGCGCAATAATTTCAAGGAGATTGGTCGTGAGCTTGAAACCCTTACAAATAAATTTAGGCATTATGAAAGATTGTTTCATTCACTTAAATGCCTAAATGATCAGGAAGAGAATCCAAAACCTTCCAATAAACGTAAACGTCCGTCTGATGAAGAGACCACTGCTTCTTCCTTACAAAGAATGCCTCCCCCCAATATTGACCTCATCAATCTGTCTTCCCTTGTCCACAAGGAGAGAAGGTCTCGTCTGCTCAGAATACAGAGAAAGCTGTTACTGAGCATGGTAAGCGAAAACCTTCTCAAGATCCGCTTCCAAATAACTGTAAGTCACTGTAACTGTAAAAATTTAATTGTAATACAGCGGAAAAAATCAATATTTACCACCGTCGATGACATAAAGATTTATATCTCGTCTAAACTAAAATCGGAAGATGCAGACATCCGAAAATTTAATTTCAAATATGACAGGGATATTTCATCTTTCAAGATCGA
>NW_017537059.1:125456-155088 GCF_001853355.1 Bactrocera latifrons
CTTATGTTTTAACGAGTTCTTAGATAAAATGTCGGAGTTTGGTCTTAACCAAATTAATTTAATCTCGAACGAGTTTGGTAAGTTCTTAGATCTAGTCTATGTTGATAACGCTTTAATGTTCTCTGTTGTCCGATGTGACCCTTTGGTTCAGCCAGAGGACTGCGCCGACAATTTGCTGAACTTAACAAAATATGTTATAATAATTATATAAATAAAGTCAAAAATAATATTATACGTAATCCAAAATTGTTCTATGGTTTCGTCAACTCCAAACGCAGGATTTCTAGTTTTCCGTCTGCTATGAAATATAAGTCTAGTATGTCCAGTGACAATCACACCATTTCGCGGATTGCGCCCCGCGCGTAGGCGGGAGTAGGGTAATCGTTGGGTATTATTATTAAGATGAAAGTAATGATGTTGCTATTTAATTTCTGCTGCAATGGAAGGCATCTGATAAAAACTCTGAACTACTCGTAATAATGCCTTCTTGGTATAGCAATTTCTCATTTTACAGACTTATTGCCGATAATATCGGTCAGTCTGTGTAATAAATTAGGAGAGTATCCCCTCCATTAGTTTTAGGTTATCCGGTAGTATAAATTATGGCTATTAGTATTTATCTTCCGATAGCACTAATACCATGAATATAGTATTTTGTCTCGGACAAAAAGCAAGATATAGTAATTAAACATCCTTGCAAATTGTTAGAGTGTACAAAATTTTTTAATCTGTTACTGAACAGGGTGTATTTGTTTTATCACGAAGCTTGTATTTATAATTCATTATTGTGATGAGCTGAGTTCCTTTCGCATATCAGATCAGAAATTTCGCATACGTCCTGTTCTCACCAAGAAGTTTCTCATTTGTCGAAACCGCCAATATGGGACAACTATAGCTGCCATACAAGCTAATCGATAAAAACTTATAATTTGACATAGCATATAGCTCTCATGTATCAATCACCGATCGCGCAAGTCCTTATATAAAAAATTTTCCGAAGAAAATCTTTAAACCGACCATGTATAGCATATATATAGCTACCGTACAAACTTATCGATCAAAATCACTTTAAAGAGATTTGTATACCCTTTAATGCTATAAAAAGTGCACCTGTAAATGGTAATTTAGCTTCGGTGCAGCCTAATTTTAATGTTTTTCTTATTTCTAAAGAACTCATCCCTACGATATGATCTAAAAAAACAAGAAAAAACGTTAACAGTTGCACCGAAGCTAAATACCCTTCACAGGTGCATTTCTGTAAGTAATTATGTGTTCAGTTTGTATGGAAGCTATATGCTATAGTAATCCGATCTGAAAAATTTTTTCGGAGATTATATTATTATCTTACGTAGTAATCCATGTCTAATTTCGTGAAGATACCACGTCAAATGTGAAAGTTTTCCATGAACTTGATTTCGATTGTTCAGTTTGTATGGCAGCTATGTGCTATAGTTAACCGATCTAAACAATTTCTTCGGAGATTACATTGTTGGCTCAGGAAATTATCTATACCAAATTTCGTGAATATATCTTGTCAAATGTGTAAGTTTTCCATACAAGAACTTGATTCCGATCGTTCAGTTTGTATGGCTGCTAGATGTTATAGTGGTCCGATATCGGCACTTTCGACAAATGAGCTCTTGAAGAGAAAATGACGTTTGCAAAATTTCAAAACGATATCTTAAAAACTGAGGGACTAGTTCGTATATATACTGACAGACAGACGGACATGGCTAAATCGACTCAGCTCGACATACTGATCATTTATATATGTATATACTTTATAGGGTCTCCGACCCTTCCTTCGGTGTTACAAACTTTGTGACAAACTTAATATACCCTGTTCAGGGTATAAATATAATTAGTAAAGGGATTTGCGTAATATATTTTGTCCAGGTCTCGAATCGCGGCACTCGTTAACGAAATTCTTGTAGTACACACCTTTAGACCTCTTATTTACCTACAATATTGGCATATAACTTTTTTCTATAAGACTCGTAGTAAAAAATCACAAATAAATTATTTTACCCTTAATGTTTGTTATTTTATCTTTTGAGTCCGCTAGGTTTCGATCTACTATAAATTTCTTCTTTTTATCAATTTTAAAGGCCTGCACTAGTCTAATTTAAGTTATAAGCGAGCAAGTTATTGAAGCTACAATGTTAACTTAATTTTTATTTAAAAAAATGCTTTATTTTCTTAAAAAATGTTATGTAACAATAGCACAAAAATGAGGTAATTTTTTAAAGATTGGTAAATATTATAAATGTAAATTATGAAATATTGAGATGTAATTCTTCATGAACAAACAAACTCAGTCTCTTTTAGATTAACTTAATTTATATAAAATAGATACATTATACAATATAGAACAATGTCTAACTGAGCGGAGTGAAAACAATGTCAGCGCAGACACATGCAAACATTTCTGCATGGTAAACTGAAAAATGGTATTTTTAGTTATGACAATATTGAAATAAATGAACCCAACACAAAATGTAGAATTCACAATGATTGAAGTGTACTCAGTGTATTTTTAAAACAGTTTTCAGACAAAGGCCTTTTAACTGTTATTATTTTTGTTTACAGATATTACGAGACGGGATCCATTAAGCCGAGAGCGATAGGCGGATCCAAACCACGTGTTGCTACAACCCCTGTCGTACAAAAAATCGCCGATTACAAACGAGAATGTCCGAGCATTTTCGCGTGGGAAATAAGAGATCGATTATTGTCGGAACAAGTTTGCAATAGTGATAATATACCAAGCGTGAGTATATATTGAAACAATTTGATTTTTTAAGGATTTAATAAATGTATTATTGTGATATTGTGCCACTGTCGTTTTGCTTTCGCTTGAACAACTGTAGTCCTCAAAATACACATTAAGTTGATTTGTGGCGAGGATTCATTCAAACGTCTTTAAACATATAGCCAGGGGCGAATCCTGAAATAGTTTCTTGGGGGAGGTGGCATTTATTTAAAACATAAAGATTATTATATTAAATATAGTAGGATTTAAACAGTTTAATATCATGGTGGAAAAATTGCAAATTGACCTTCCAATATAAAAACCCTACTAAATTGACAGTGACATATGTTATTGCAATGTAAAATACTGTAGTCAGTTCGTGTATTGAATAAAAGTTTTTCACAAAACAAAACCATGTGGGCCAAGTTTTAAAAATTCAGAAATTCGTCTGCAGTGACTTCAGTGTCATAATGCGTGTACAGCAATGCCAGGCCGATCAGTCTATATTGAAGCATGTTCGTTATCAGCGACGTTTTTATGCGGCGAAGAGTGCAGAATATGCGAAGAAAACTATGAATTATGGTCTATATCGCAGTTCTGCAACTTTTCCAAAGCAGTAGTTCGTAACTTGTTGTCTTTTGACTTTTGCTTCTGCCCCCAATGACACTGCCAGTGCTCAAGTTCACCTTTGAGCTTCAAACGTCGCACGAAATTGTCATTATCCAAAAGGACTTTGAATATATCTATCAAGCAGTTAATAAGATTTTCCATTTCTTTCGTTTTCATAGTACATACATATCTTTCTGAAAGCAGCAAACTTAGTTTAAATCCATCCAATACTTCTCTAGAAATTCGCGTCTTCAAATCTTCGCCGATTTTATCCCACACTGAGTAGTATCCACCCAGTAGTATTCTTCACTTCACTTCTTGAAAGTCATGCAGAAATCCTCACGTTTTGCTTGTCGGCCACAGATTCTTGGTTTTTGTTCGTCAGATTTCAGTTCTGCCGCCATTTTTTTCGTGTCTGGATAAATGAATCGAAATTGTTTCTCATTTTTTTGTCTTCGATTTCGGAACGTTACAAGAGCGCATCTATCATATTTGATGCCTTCACCAGATCGATCGAATTTTTCTGAAGAATCACACTGAGTTAATGACTTAGACATAGAATATCACATAGGCAAAAAATTCTAATTATAAAACGTAATTTGGACACGGCAGCGATGAGTATAGTTACTTCTTCCGCTGTTTGTTTGGATTTACCTCCTCCGAATTCGCCACTGAGAAAGCCCAATTCCAATTCGGCTATAAAATATTCGAGTCCTCGTAATCTATTGTGAATCTTTGAATGCGTTTTTCTCAAAAATTCCTACTTTTTCCAATAGGCGAGACAAATAACTTTGACAATTTTTTCCGATCGACTTAAAATTTGGAGATTATATTTAGAATTGGATTTTGCATAGAAGTACGTACGGGAATTTCGATTAAAGAAAACTTTAGTACACCATCCCAGGTTTTCGAGAATAAAATGAGTATGGTCGGTAAGAAGGGGATCCTAGATCAGGAATATATACTCGTATAGCAGCGGGAAGCTTATAGTTTTCGAGAAATTTGCGTTTAAAGTTAAAAATTTCAAGATTCCGTATAAAATTGATTTTACGGTTATATTTTGCACTTTTATGTCTACTAACACTTCGCTAATTCGATTATACACATTTATTTTACGTTATATAAAGAAAAAATAGTTCTATATCAATATATTTGCTTATTGTTCAATTCTATTTATTTAACAACAACAAATTTGCAAACTGTTAAATAATCAGGTTTACCTTATCGACATTTTTTGTAAATGAACTAAAAGAAATAAATAATTATACCACAAACCTAGATAAAAAAATATAAAGAAATTACTCCAGTTTAATAGAACTAAAATGTTTTGTGGCTTATGCGTAAACGGATCCACGGTAAAATTCCGATTCCTTTGGCGCCGTAATTTGAAGGTGCCGTCGGGAAGTGGAAATCCTCTTTATCAAATGGGTACCGCAAACGATAAGTTTACGAGATATTCGACTTTAACATTTCAATAAGTTTTTCACCATATTTAACACACATTACGCACATTTTTCACTCGTAGTGGACATTAGTATATATATTATATTTCAAATTAAACACTCTTTCCATGAAAATTTATATTTTAAATTTTATAAAAAATAAGTAATATTATATAATAATATTATGTAATAAAATAATTAGGTTACCCCTACTGCCAAAGTAATCGGAGTTGTGCCAGATCTTCGTGAATGTTGGCATTTTTTCGCCAAATGTATTATAATATCGAATCCATAATGTGTTAGAATTACTTTTTCGTGAACGGCCTCAAATCTTATATGATATGATTTTATGTTAAATAAATATAATGAACAATAAGTTAAATATTAAGTTAAAGCTATTTTTGCAATATAATGTAAAATAAATGTTTGCAAACGAATTAGTGAAGTGCTAGTGGATATAAAAGTGTAAAATATAAGTGTAAAGTAAATTTTAAAACGAAAAACTATATATTTTAAATAGTTGAAATTTCCAACTTTAAACGCAAATATCTCGAAAACTATAACTTCTCCTCGGCTATAACTATACTTATTCATAATTGTACATATATAGCATGCCGTGGAGGAAACACCACATCGCAGTCGATTTAAATTAAATGAGAGTACTTGTGCAAATTATTTTGTTCTCCTCTACTGCTATATTTTTCGGTTAAAACATGTAATTTCCATTGCGCATTTTCTCACAGCCAGCTGTTACTCTCACTACAGTTGTCATTGTCTGGAATTTTATCTGTTGTTGCTCATTGGCTGTTGAGTAATGAACCAATCACGAATGTCTGTGCAAGAAAGGGCGCCAGCACATCAATTGCAACATGTCGTCCTGCACTTACATTACTAACCGCCATTCGTAAGCATTATATTGTAATACACATACAAACTTAATAAAAGAGAAACATTTTGTTTCGACAAATCTTTTCCTTCTTTATTGGTGTAGACACCACTTACGCGGTTATAGTCTATTTCGATAAATCCTAAAATATAATATATAATAGGAGATATACATATGCATACTTGTCAACAGAGTATAGCTAAGAACAATATATAGTACAGTAACAAATTTTATTGCATTAAACATATCTATAATACTAAGTAATCAAATTTAGAAAATAAATATAGAAAATAAAAAATCAAATGAGTTGTGCGTAGTGCGAGGGTTGCTTTTATATTTCGGGTTAAGAAGACGAAATCAAGTATCAATCATCAAAAGTCGTTTTTTGGTTTACAAAATATTCTCTATTAAGATTCATATACTTATGCAAGCGTGTGAACCAATTGTCGAAATTTGCCTCTTTGATTGAGCTATCTTCAAAACGAGATAGATTGAGCTATCTGAACGCATCAACCGACTCATTGACCTCGACCGACCAGACATTGACCTTCTAGTTCATATTTTACGAGCGGGAATAAAAAGAAATCACACGGTGCTAACTCAGGACTATACGGAGGATGACTCATCAAATCGATGTTTGGAGTGCTCAAAAAATGCAGCTGTGCCAGTCGATGTGTGAGAGCTGACATTGGCGTGGTGACTAGTGATCCGTCTTCGGAGGTTGGTTTTCCTGATTTATTGAAAGATAACTGACAACAAATGGTTGAGTATCACTTAGAACATACTATTCTGTATTGTTTCAGTGGTATGGTTGCGACATCTCCAGTTTAAAAAAAAAAACAAAGCAGACAACTATTTGCTTAGAAGCACTTCGTGGACTTCACAAAATTTCATCGACTTATTCCTAGCAGATTATGAGAAAATAATTTTACAATTTTATAGTGCACTTAATTTCAACCTTCAATAATGGGGTATGCGTCTTATCCCCTTTCTAATGAACTGTTAATTTTCAAAATCGGTGATCTTGCGAAATTTTGATGGACGACTTGACGTGACGTGACTCTACTGTAAATAACACAAAAAGCGCCTTTAGGACCAAAAGCGGCCAAAAATCGCCGGGTGTTGACAATATTAAAAAATCTAGCGAAATGTTTTGTTCAACTTCATTGTTCGACGAAATCGTGAATTACAATCAAATTTGGGATCATATTAACTTATTTTGAAGCACACAGACTTACTTAGTTTTACTACTATATTTCTTGACGGGGAGAACGCCAACCCGTGGATCGGGGGTCATTATATTAGCGATAATATAATTTTATAACTTTTATGAAAAAGTGTTTACATAATTTAATTAAAGGCCGATATAGATACATACGTTATAGTCAAATGGAAGATCGAAAATTTTTATATAAGTAATAATATACAAATTGTCCGATGACAAATCAAAGTAAATTTTATTGCATCTGGCGCTTTTTGGTTGTCGCTCTTTTGGTAGTTATTACAAACTGCTATACGAGGAGTGGGAAGGGCGATTTCAGTATTTTTCACACTGCCGGTAGGAGTTCTTACAATATGTACTATCTCTAAGCGAATTTTGGTGTGTAGTTTTAGGCATCCTTTTTGTAGTTTTTAACAAAACCGTTATAAGGGGAGTGGGCGGTGTTATTATGCGATTTCATCCATGTTTACACTGTCGGTAGGGGTTCTGAAAATATTTTGTCGAATCGAATTTAGTTGTTGTACTTGCTGCTGCAATCCTCTGTAAAAAGTTATGGGATTATACCTTAATTTAGTGTTTAGTTATAGCATTTTACAAGTGTCCGATCAATGCGGTTTTGTGGGCGTGGGATTATGCCCATCTACGAACTCGTTTTCACTTTTTTGCCGAGGAACATGTGTACCTAGTTTCATTAAGGTAGTTAAATCTTTACTGAAGTTAAAACTTGTACAGGCAGACGGACAGACAGACCATCACTCGGAATTTAATACGTCTCTTCATCCTGATCATTTATATATACATAATTGTAAGTATACCACTCAATAACTATCTTGATTACTTTTGGGCGATACGAACAACCGTTAGGTGAACAAAACAAGAATATAAGTTGTAGGGAGACTGAATTGCATTTGGATCGCATTACTTGGAATAATAATAGTCCAAAGCTTATCCTTCTTATGCCCAACAGTCTCACATAGTTCTAAACTAAATAAGATAGATTTAAGTTTATGTACTTAAAAATAATGAAGATGACGAGAAGAGTTGAAATTCGAATGTCTGTCTGTTCATCCGTCTGTCGAGAATCAGTTTGTAGATGGGCGTTATCGAACTACTGTGGGCACGACAAGGCCATTAAGCGAAAACTTTTGAAGTGCAATAACTTAACACTTAATAAAGATGAAGGGTACAGGGGATCGCAGTAACAAGAAACACCTGTGGGTTTAAAATAAAAAAAAAGAAAATCGCATGGCTTCGGCCTCCAATTGGTTAAATGTACATATACCTTTAACCACTTAAGCTGCAATAGCGAAATTCGCTCAGGACAAATCATAAAGTATCCCTACCAGTACTGTAAAAATGAATGAACTCGGAACCCTACCCCGCCCATTTCCAACACAACGGTACTTTCGGGAGATTTTCTTGAGCATACTATCGACCAACATGTCATGTAAGTTATTCTAATCAATATGATAAAGCGTTTTTACTCAAAACAGTGTATCTTTGTTCCTAAAATAGATAAATCCCATATAACCAATATCAAAATTGAACATCTGGTTAATTTTGCTCCTTATTGAAGCCCAAGACAATTAGTATGTGGCATTTAGTACTACAAGTATGTGTGATATTGTCAAAAAGATAAAATATATTTTTATATATTTGAAAACCAAGCAAATAAATCAAATGTGCAGGAATGAGAACTAAAGTCATGACATTTAGAGAAAATATTCATTTAGTTTGATATAAAAAAAATATTAACAGTAAAGGACTAAGCGGCATCAAAGAGCAAGTCGGAATATTACATTTCATTTCCAAAAATATAAAAGGACTGTAAACTGTTCCTTTTAGAATTGATACTAAGAATATTATCAAGCAATTCCCTACGACTATAAGTTTTTAAAGACTAGTGTACTCGTATGGAGGTAGACTTAACCTAGAATTACATCAGAAATGCGAAATATAAAATGTTTTTAAATAGACTTGTCAGAATGGATTTGGTAACTAGGGTTTCGTACCACAGAGCTATATTCCAATATAGGACAAACCAGCGTTGTAAAAATAGTTTTAGTTCTCTATAAGAACAGAGTTTAACAAAACTATGAACACAATTCGCTTTAAAAACCATGGTATCAATATGAAAATTAAAATAAAGCATACGGTCCATAATAACTCCCAAATCAACAAAGCTAAAAAGCTCTGTAGTCTATAGCTTTTGATAACAAAGATCTGAAATTTGTGTTACATATTCTGCGATTCAATGGCAAATATTTTTAGATATGTGAGCAATTTTTGCAAAGCTTGTTTTCAGCTCGTAACTCGCATAGTATTGTTAAAATAACAGTGCTTATGGTTGATTTTTCACCAAAATATCGAATGTATAATTAAAAATTGGAGAGAATTATTTCCTTATAATAGTATATCTGTATGTTAAAAAAGGGTTAAAGCAGGTCAATATTTACCTTATCTCCCATATACCAAATGTAAATATTTTTGAGCTTCCGGGTGACTTTATAGTATACCGCATACACATATTGGCCAATATTTAATTTATTTTAATAAAATTAAGAGAGCTTCTTTTTCGGTGCATCTTTGTGCTTAGAACGAATAAACTCTAATGAAAACTTTCCGTGGACTTCATACATATACCCCGGCTTTAATCCTTGTAAGTAGCAAGAGTATGCAATGTTCGGTTATTCTAGAACTTAAGTCTTCCTTACTAGTTATATGTATGTATTATATGCTATTGCTAAGGGTAATAATTGTGCGTGGCAGGTGACGCCATAAATAATATAAAGTTTTTTGCTGCACATGCATCAAGAGTACAAGCTCATCTCATTTCAATTACTGTATCGGCCACCCGAGAATTTACCTTTCACCCTTTTTATTGCTTTGCCTTAATTACTACCAAAACGGTTTGTTTAAAAAATATAAATTAAGGTCTTACTAAGATTGTCTTTACTATAAAAATTAGTTCTTATTTAAATTCCCCGGGTGTACGGTACAATAACTAGAACTGAAACGAGACACAATTTTGACCAGATATTAGTCGTGGACCAGCTACTTCTGTCTGATATAACCGTAAATAAGTATATGCAACAAAGACAAATTATAACTGCATTGAGTAATAAAATTTTGCTTGAGTGGCAGCGTGCGCGCCGCAGTTTATTTGATCTGACTTATCGCCTTCGCCTTTTCATGATTTATTTCATCTTGGCATGGTGATCTGTAGAATTCGCATTTATGCGCCACGTGACTTCCCTCGCACTGTACATCAACCTCAGAGCAGGCACGCTCATATACATGCATACTGAGTGGTCAAATGTGTCACTTCCCTTGTTAATTAAATGTTCGACATATGAAATCAAAGAGATGAACGCCGTTCTATCTTTTCATACATTTGTGCGCGCGTGTTTAAGTGTTTGTACGCAGAAGTGATGTGTGTTGCGGCTTTGATGTGTTAATTATGTGGTCACCCTAATTAAACTTGAATTCTTTATAAAAAAAATACGTTCAAATGAAAAAGAGACTATTTAATGCTGAATTCGGTAGCAATCTTCCAAATAAAATATTGTCTTAGCTATCACCTACCAACAAAAATCAGAAACTAATTGATCAATCTTACACCGTAATAGTAGACTATATTCTCACGGCAGTTGAGCCTATGTAACCGAAGCAGACCGCAAATTATTTCAGGAATGTTTTCTCGCTACAATTTGCGGAACATACATCTTTTATCTGAGTTGCACTAATTGAAGTTTTCTATGCACTTTGTTCCATAAAATTTAAGTATTATTTTGTTCTTAACCAATTGATATATATTATTTAAAGGTATCCTCAATAAATCGGGTTCTACGAAATTTGGCTTCGCAAAAAGAGCAGCAAGCACAACAACAAAACGAATCGGTATACGAGAAGTTACGTATGTTTAATGGACAATCAGGAGGATGGGCTTGGTACCCCAGTAATACAACACCGGCACACCTGGCCTTGCCACCCACGCCGACAGCAACGAATTTAACAGGGCAAATAGTCCGCGATGATTTACCAAAACGCGGTAAGTATACTTACATAACGCCTTACACTTAAAACAAGTACGGTAGTGCTCTCCCAAGTCGTAAAAATATTTCTATATTTTCAGTAAAATTTCAGTTACTTTGTAAAGAAAGTATAATAAAGAAATAAATAAATAAACGCACATTTTATTGGTCAAAAAAGTCTTTTCGTATTTTGTCAATAGGTGTCGTTGCAATGCCACACAATCCGCCAATGAAATTTGTAAAGTTTACGGAGACGATTTTGTATGAGTTCTATAGCACACAGCGAGCTAACCGCTTTCGTTCTGGAAATTTCGAAATTCCGATTTACACTGATGGAATAATGCCTCAAAGGGACAAATGGCAAAAAGAGTTCGACTAAAATGGTACATATTTGTTTATTTATTTATTGTTATAATTATAAAAAAAAAAAAATAAGTTGAAGTTTGATTAGAAATACGAAAAGACTTTTCCCAATATAATCCTTCTCATATTAATTTGTACAGATCAAATAATTTTTAGTGATGGCAAGATTAATATTTCATATCAAAAAATCTTAATATCGGTTTTATCGAATCTGCGGTACAATGAAAAAATAAAAAATTTTCTTCACAAAAACTTGTCATCGTGATTCGAGATTTTTTGGAAAATGTAGAGTTGGTGGGGATAATATCATTTTTCTAACACCAAATTTTTTTTGGAAATTAATAACTAGTAAATTGCTGCTTTAGTCCATTAATGGTAATGCGCGATAATAGAACATTGCTCATCAAAGCACTGACAGATTCTTTCTCTGAAGACGTGCTCGGCTAGCTGTGTATTCTCCGATCAACCACGGTTCAAATATTCTTCAATAGAGTTTTTGATTGGAATTGCTGTATTTTATGAGTACTGGAGGCGCAGGCAGAGCCTCATATTGGCTTTATGACTGAATTGTATAGAAGGTCTTTATGGCTCAAGCAGAGATGCTGCATTTTTGGAGAATTGTGTCTCTTTCAGATCAAATGCCTATCTAGGTGAATGCTTTACTTCGCTCAGTTGAGCGATCATTACGTTGTTTAACTTCAGTCTTGGGTATGTTTCCGTTTTTAAGCTTAGTATCAGCTCTCAAGAAATGTAAAAACTTCATATAAAAAAAAAAAAAACGCTTAAGAAATGGTCAAGAAAACTTCCTGCGGTAAATTTTATTTTGCTTGTAGACAGCTCTGAAGAAACGTACTTCTAATTTTTAATACATTTTTTTAATTAAATACATATTGGGCAATCCTGGTTTTGCGAAAAAACAATTAATCAACAATTTTTTCTTGAAGGAAATGCAAAGTAATCATTAAATTCATCCTAAATTCGTTAAAATCATTATTATGAGCATTGTTCATTTTGAAATGTTGTATAAAACTTATCAATCATCAACAACATTCCTTAAATCGCAATGAAAGTATACACATACATACATACATACTTATTACAAACAAAGTTTATTTTCTTTGTTTATTCTCTCTTGCTCTTCTAACGAGGATCATTCACAATGTGTAACTAGCTGTCAAAATTACTTGAAGAAATAATGTATTTTTTTCATTTATTACTTAGGAGCTGGATACCTACCTTTAGAGCGAATATACTTACATATGTGCTCGTTCACTTTTGTGCGTCAGTTTAACCGCCAACTTCCAACGAGTTTTAAGTGATTTTCTAGTGGGTTTATGGTGTCGTCTGTGAGTGTTGAAGTTAGTATTTTGCACTCGTTGGAAAGTCTGCGGTAAATAAAACATTTAGCATTGATCCCACTGCCTTGAGGAACTGCAGCCAGAATTGGATACTCCTATAAAACAAATTCCTTAACTTTCATTATAAACCACTCGTTTGTAAGGTATGATATGATGGATTTTTTTGGGTAAAAAATTTTAATTTTATGTCCTTAATGTCATATTTTATCAACTTCTTGAGCCACGTCAAGAAATAGCGCTGAGCAGCAACCTTTCAACTCAAATGACCTGCTGATCTCATTGGTGATTTGATGGAAAAACCGAACTAATGACTTGAAATAATTTCGTATTCATGGAAAGGAATGGACAAGAAGCTAATTGGTCGATACGATAACGGCAACGTTGCGCTTTTCCAGGGTTGGCTATAGTAATAATCGGCGACTTTTCTACCTTTTTGGAAAATATCAAAATATTAAGTTGTCTTTAAAAAGTTGACACAAGAAATTGAAAGCAATATTTGGTAACTCTATTAGCATTTTCAGTGCTATGTTGTCAACTTCTTTTTATTCAACGTTTTTATGTTAACTTATATCTTAGATGAAGTTGTAAACACTTTGGCAGTAACCCTCAGAACATTGTGGGACAGTGATGGAATCAAGAAATTGTTCACTGCCATATTTGGCTGAAGTACTACGCAAAAATGTTCTGCAAAACAGTTTGCCTTTTCTTCTCCAGAACAGGAACAAGCACCATTTTTTTTTTTGTTTGTCTGAGCGGTCTCTTAATTTCTACTAGTGGCATAAAGATTTTCTCGGTGTTCCATAGTGAGTTTCCTTGAGCAGAATTCGGCGTCAAAAGTTTAAAACTTTCACTAGAGAACGTAAATTATAGAGAAGGTCCAACAACGGACAAGCGTGTGAACTGTCAAAAGCTAACAAAATGCGATGAGCTTGTTTTGCCACAGCTAGCTAAAGCTTAGTATCCAACTCTCAAGAAATGTAAAAACTTCAAACTTAAGAAACAGTCAAGAAACTTTCCTGTTATAAATTTACTTGTGCCAGTATGCAGCTCTAAAGAAATCTAGTCCTAATTTTTAATAGTTTTTTTTTCAATAAAATGCGAATATGGCAAACCTGGTTTTGCGAAGAAACGTCAAATCAACAATTGTTTCTTGAGGGAAATTCAAAGTAATCATTAAATTCATCCCAAGATAGTTAAATATAGGTTATAGGTATGAAGTATAGTTACTTTTGAAATGATGCATAAAACTTACCAATCATCAACAACGTTCCTTAAATCGCAATGAAAATGTTTATGTTATTACACAAATCTTACATACATATTACACACAAAGGTGTATTTATTTGTTGTCTCTTGCTCTTCTAATGTGGATCATTCACAATGCGTAACCAGCTGTCAAAATTACTTAAAGAAATAATGTATTTTTTTTTCTTGAGCAATTACTTGAGAGCTGTATACGAACCTTAAGAAGGAGAAATTTTAACAGTGGCGCGTAAACCGAGTTGAGTATTCAATGAAAATTGTGCTCAGAAGTATATATTGTTATTACAGACGTACATATGTTGGCCTTTTGCTTATATTTTAACACGTTTACATGCAATCATATTAATTGATATGATTATCATTTTGCTTTTAAAAAATTAATTTGTGAGTTAGTTCACACCTGGGGCTTTCAGGAAAGCCCTCAACCTCCCCTCAATCCCCACCAGGGGCTGAGCATTAGCCATCTTAGATTTCAATTTTGCATAGTAAATTGTATTCTACTTCTTGAGAACTTTCATGGGTAGATGGGATTGATAAAACCTACGTTAACCGCCATTTTGTAGCGGCCGCCGTCTGGATTTCAATTTTTTATAGTATATTGCATTCTGCTTGTTGAGCCCTTTCATTTGATACCAATATTGATGGGATTAAAACCTACGTTATCCACATTTCGTAGCGGCGGCCATCTTGAATTTATAATGATAATGAAAAAACATAATTGTATTGTCACCAAAATCCAAAGAGTATACAAAATTTTAGATTAATCGGTTGACAGGAAGAGGGTGAAATTTGAATTACTAAATTTGACCCAAGAATAAATAATAAATAAAACAAACGGGGTGAGCTAAATAAAACCATTTAAAAACTTAATATGTTACAATAATATTTCACTTTAATTTTAATATGTAAGTACAATTCAAATGCAAATCATGATATTATCGTTTAGCAGTAATATAATGTGCACGCACTGCTATATCTGCACATATTGTGCGTATGACATTCCCACACAAACAATACTTACCCAAGCCCACACAAACACCATTATATATCCCCGAGCATACCTTTTCCGACAACTTATAATTAATTAAGTTAAACTTATATTAATTGAATATTTAGGTATTTAATGCATGCAGGATTTTATTATATATTTCCAAAGATTTTAAGAAATTCATCATGAAATAGTTCAATGTACGTACATGCTTGTGTGCTCTGATATAAAATACAGCTATTGACAGCTAATTAGAAACACTCCCTTTTTTGTAGGTGGCTGATAGGAATGATAGGTGTTACTCTATCTACTACTAAATTCACTCTCTTTTGTAGTTGTGAAGTTAATGTTCTTTTAATTTTTTCCCCAAATCGTAAATGCGATGCGCTATAAAAGGTAAATTAAGTGCGACAGCTAATTAGAAACCCTTGCTTAAAAAATTAACATTCCCCAAGGAATGCTCGAAATAAATTGTTTTTAATATCCGTAAGCATATCTTCGTCTACTTTACTGGCGTAGACCCCGCTTATGCGATTATAGCCGAGTTAACAACAGCGCGCCAGTCGTTTCTTCTTTTCGCTACATGGCGCCAATTTTATATTCCAAGCGAAGTCAGGTCCTTCTCCTTCTTCCTCCTCTACTTCCTTCGGCGGGTACTGCGTCGAATACCTTCAGAGCTGGACTGTTTTCGTCCATTTGAACAACATGACCTATCCATCGTAGCCGCTGTCTTTTAACTCGCTGAACTATGTCAATGTCGTCATATAGCTCATCGTTCACTTTTCTCTCGAAAACTCGCAACGCCGACTCATCAGTTGTCATCGTCCAAGGCTCTGCACCATATAGCAGGACGGAAATTATGAGCGACTTACAGAGTTTGGCTCTTGTTCGTCGAGAGAGGACTTTACTTTTCAATTGCCTACTCAGTATGAAGTGGCACCTGTTGGCAAGAGTTATAGTGCGTTGTATTTCCAGGCTGCCATTGTGGTGGTGTTTATGATGGTTCCCAAATATACGAAACTATCCACAACTTCAATGTTATGACTGTCAACAGTCCCATTTGCTTTGCTTCCTTGTCCAGTCTGGAGAAACCAGAACTTACGGCGCGGGTGTTGAATCCGATGATATCAATATCATTGGCATACACCAGCAGCTGTACTCTCTTATAAAATATTATATCTGCTCGATTATGTTCTGCAGCTCGAATTATTTTCGCTAGCAGCAGGTTAAAGAAGTTATAGAGTGTTTTCTTGGTCTGAAACCTCGTTGGGTATCGAACGGCTCGAAGAGGTCCTTCCCGATCCTGACGGAGCTTTTGATGTTGCTCAACGTGAGTATACACAGTCGTATTAAATTCGCGGGGATTCCAAATTCAGACATCGCGGCGTAAAGGCAGCTCCTTTTCGTGCTGTCGAAAGCAGCTTTGAAATCGACGAAGAGATGGTGAGTGTCGATTCTCCTTTCACGGGTCTTTTCCAAGATTTGGCGCATGGTGAATATCTGGTCGGTTGTTGATTTTCCAGGTCTGAAGCAACACTGATAAGGTCCAATCAGTTTGTTGACGGTGGGCTTTAATCTTTCACACAATACGCTCGATAGAACCTCATGTGCAATGTTAAGGAGGCTTATCACACGGTAGTTGGCGCAGATTGTGGGGTCTCCTTTTTTAAGAATTGGGCATAGCACACTTAAATTCCAATCGTTGGGCACGCTTTCGTCCGACCGTTCTCCGCCGCCGTGTTTGAATAGCGTTGTACGTTCCGATTCAGCAGGCTGGAGAAGTGTTCCCTCCATAATTTGAGTATGCTCTGGGCATCGGTGACTAGATCACCTTTGGGGGTTCTACAAGAGTATGCTCCGGTCTTGAAACCTCCTGTAAGCCGCCTAATTTTTTCGTACAATTTTAGAGCATTACCCCTGTCGGCCAACTTATCAAGCTCTTCGTACTCACGCATTTCGGCCTCTTTCTTTTCTGTCTGTAAATGCGTCTCGCTTCCCTCTTCAGCTCTCGGTATCTATCCCCTCCCGCACGTGTTGTGGTCGATCGTAACGTTGCGAGGTAGGCAGCCTGTTTTCTCTCCGCTGCGACACGGCACTCCTCGTCGTACTAGCTGTTCTTTTGCACTTTTCGAAAACCAATGGTTTCGGTTGCAGCTGTACGTAAGGAGTTTCAAATGCCGTCCCACAGTTCCTTTATACCGAGTTGTTGACGAGTGCTCTCAGAGAGCAGGAGTGAAAGCCGAGTAGAAAATCGTTCGGCAGTCTGTTGTGTTTGCAGCTTCTCGACGTCGAACCTTCCTTGTGTTTGTTGACGATAAGTTGAAGAACCTCGCTTTAATGCGGTTGTAGCTATTTTTGTGAGGACATCAACCAGCTAGGCAGCGGCACCTTCCGAATTAAGGRACCGGACATTCCAGGTGCATGCCCTCAACTCGTAGTCCTTATTTCCTGGCGGGTCCCAAAACCAGCGCACAACCCTATGTAGGGGATGTTTCGCCTTCTCACTTTAACTCGCCTTCAAACGGATGTTCTTAGGCTACCCAGAGGATACTTGGTCAAAGGCCTCGAAGTCGTCAGCTGCTTGAGCCATATGTAATTGAATAATTTCTGGCCACTCCCAAGTGAATGGCGATCAGACGACTTTCCTCACTTGCATGAACTTCTACATATGACTTCATCCTACATAAACATACACAGAATTTTAATATTATTTTCAATATTGCACGCAAAGGAAAAAACCGAAAAACTTCAACAGAAATATGCCACAGAATTTGTACTATCTGCCGAAGAGTTCCAAAAAAGGGTTACACTGACATACTACGTGAAAGTCAAGTAGAATATAACGTCCAAGTATCCAAGAGAAATTACC
Organism: Bactrocera latifrons; assembly: GCF_001853355.1. Lineage (NCBI taxonomy): Eukaryota > Metazoa > Arthropoda > Insecta > Diptera > Tephritidae > Bactrocera > Bactrocera latifrons. Next base: position 143,243 of record NW_017537059.1, read on the forward strand.
TGACGTTTGGTCGAATCTGGACTTCACAGAAGGCCAGCACGCAGGAACTCACTTCTGACTAGAATTCGTAGAAACGACGCGTAGACTTTGCCAACTCTTCTTGGTCAACGGAGGTATGTCGCTTGGAACGATGTAACAAAAATCAATCGCTTAGGTTTTCATGGTCGAAGGTATGTTTGCCGTCCAATAATTGAAGAATTCGATCCTCGCTATGTTCCACGCGTAGTTGATTATGGTGGAGAATCAACTAGGGTGGGGGAATTTTTTATTTGGAATGGTGTAGGTCCACTCCAAAGGAATTTTAAAAAGGAAGAAATACGTCGACATCTTAAAAAATGTCATGTTGCCATTGACGGAAGAGTTTTTTAATGAAGATTCCATCAATGTTTTGGAATGGGAATTGTCCAGCCCAGACTTAAAACTTATAGAACATCTCTGGTTGATGTTAAAAGAGTAAAAAAAAATATCCCAAATATCCCAAAATTGTGTTTGTTCTTTGTGATGAAATTACAACGGCATGGCAAGCTACACCATTGGTGCGCTGTCAAAGTCTTATAACGTAAATTCGGAATCGATGTGAAGCAATATTAAAGTAAAATAGATGACCAACAAATACTAAATGAAAACAAGCAAGTTTTTGTAATGTCATTATTTTTTGTTGGTAAAATATTTCCCTTTCTAATTAATTGTCGCTCTTAAATCATTGATTCCACATGCTTTTGTTACAACCTTCAAAACAAAAACGAATTTTAAGCAAAATTATATTATGCAATAAAATAAGTGAAAATACAATAAATAAACGTGATTTATTGGAAATAACATCATTATCTTCAAAATAGGTGTCGTTTCTAATTAGCTGTCAACAGCTGTATACAGAAAATATGCATATGTAATATATAATACATAAATTATATGCAGAGTCGTTTGCCCATTGTAAATATGCGAATCTGTAAGCGTACATTCCTTAACATCGGAAATAGCATAATTCTTCTCATTTAACACGGAAAATACTCAATTCTGCTATTTTCCCCCTGATGTTAAATGTGGTGAAACACACTAAAAATTTTTCTGTGTTGTGGTGAAACACGCTAATCGAAAACAGTAAATATCCCAAAAGTGAAAAATTCCTAATCGTGAACCTTCTCTATGATATACATACGTTCTCTGCTTTCACGATTACTCTACCATTCTCGATGTAGTCTTCGTTTTACGATTAAAGGCGTTCAATTAGGCTGATAGTGGTTATTATTGTACTTCGGTGATTATCTCTTGGTTTGCTACAGTAGTCGCTTTTGACAGCAAACAGTTGAATAAGTTAATACTGGGTCAAACCACATCAAGTGATTAATAATCTGCAAAAACAAGTTGATTCATGCCGTATGAAGATGTACAGAGATGCAAATATTCCCGTAAGTATACCGTGTATGTGTTTGTATATGGCGGGGCTTTTTTCGGGGACAGATGTCATAACTAACACTTATTTGTTCTATTTAAGTGCAGAAAGTTCCAGACTTTGTGAATACACAGCCCTTAATTCATTCCTTCTTTATTAAAAGCCCCTAACGGTTCCCATCGGTCGAATCAGCTGACATGACCTATTTTAAGAGAGCTCAATGTAAATGATTAGTCCACCGCTTCTACGCTTCACCGTAGAAACGACTCAGCTGATTGCTCTCTCACAACGCAGGGTTCCAGTCTCGATATACTGTAGTAATTATAAGAATTGTAAATAATTGATTAGTTAGATGTGCACAAAATTATATATGCGTACTGAGTAATGGCAACACTGTTCAAATGAAAACAAAAGAGAATGGCTAATTTCTACGTTGTCCTTACGAGCTCAACTTTTCACAAATTTTGTTCGCTACGGGCGGCAACTAAGAAAGAGAGGAGCGTAAGTCGCTGTTCCTGCAACAGTTTCTCTATTTCAGCTAATATGCTTATTTGCAAACCAAAGTACTGCAATACATATATGCCGCCTATGACTACTTCAAATTAAGCTCTGACGTAGACTTGCCTACGAAATATAAGTACTTTGACATACGCATGTAGCAGAGATAATACTATGTTCGGACCGACAACGAGAACATGTTTTCGTGGGAAAAACTGGTTTTCGCACGAAAACTTTTATTTTCGTCCATGTAAAATCAGTCAAACGAAAACGCAGTTTTCGCTGAAAACTACTTGAAAACTTACATTCCATCGATGTTTTTGGAAGACATGTTTTGCCGGCCCTAAATTGGCACTTCATATTTGTTTACATTCCACATGCAAATACCGCTGTCGCTTGATATTCTCATATTAAGGGGATTCTCTTGCTCTTACAAAACCTTGCACCGTACAGAAATAGCACAATTTTTCCTTTGGTGCAATGGCACATCAACAAACACACGCAGAAAATGAATTGCATTGGCTGTAAAATATAATATGTCAGACCAAAACCCATGTTTATTTTCGTGCCGTCATATATCACTAGATTCTGCAATGGGTGCTCTCTTGGCCTTGCATATTTCGGTATAGGNCGGTGCCTTATCAAGTGAATACGGGGAGTGGTTAATGGTTAAAATGTGATTTTTGGTCAAATAAACCTCTTTAATGATGTCCTTCGAATGTTGGAATCTGAGCAACTTTTGGTCGTCAGTCAATTTGTGCGGAACAAACCGTGCACACACCTTTCGTAAGCCCAAATGTTCGGTCAAAACGCACAGTTTCGATGGAATTTTTGGTGATCACGGATTTTGATTGGCCTACAAGTTGATCGAATCACGACGAATTTGAAAACATTGAAATCACTCGTACACTCTGCTACGGGATAGGCAGTCATCGCCATAAACTTGTTTCATCAATTGAAACGTTTCGGTAAAAGTTTTACCAATTTTAAAACAAAATTTAATGTTGGCTCTTTGTTCGACGCTATTTATGGATCCGGCGAAGCGTTGCTGTGGTTTACATTTTATACTATTATTCATATAACAAACTATTCAATATAGTGAAATTTTCATTTACGAGTAAGGGCGAAAGCCTTTTTATCGGTATAAGAACCCAGGGGATTGCAGTTGAGGTTTAATTTTGAATATGTTCATACAAATAAATGTCAATGGAAAAAATAACAGATTTAAGGCCGTTTTCTCAGTTAAGCTAATAGTATCTGTCAGTTCTAATTAAAAAAAAGTTCTTTATCGAAAGAAGGAACCTTGGCTAAGTTTACCAGAATTTAACTTAGAAATGGCTGCTAACTAAACATTGAGAAAATGGTCCTTAAGATTTGGAAGTTTACTAAAAATTACCATTACAGTTGAACTTTTCTAACTTGAATCACCATAATCAACAAAACAATTTCGAGTTATGGCAGAAAATTTGTATGCAATTTGACTTCAATTGCTAATTTAAGAGTTCGAGTTATGGAGAACTTCGAGTTATGGAAGTTCAATTCTATTATATTTTTTGGGGGATTGTGAATGCATGCGTATGTTTAGAAATATACATAGTGAAATCTCCCATAAACGAACACTGACCAACCGGCCTTTCTGTCCAGTTATTAGAGTTGTCCACTTAAGAGAGCGTCGGTTTAAGCGTCCATTTAATGCAGCTCTCACTGTATTTCTCATTTATGAATTGTTTTTACTATCCTATCTTCTAAGCTGATTCAAACTGGACACAATGTGACAAATTTTGCCAAAATCGGTTCAGTTTAGGAGTCTATCGCGGACAAATTATATTATTTTGAACTTTCAATACTTAATAGAGTGAATGAAGCCTGTTAGCTCTCAATTATTAAATGTTTTTATTAATTTTTAATTGAGAATTAATATTAATTTAAATTAATTTTTCTCAATTTTCACTGTTCTGCAGTATGTTCTTAGCGATCTTAAACGACGACAACAAATCTCTGCGTTCACATATGTATATTTTTGGTGGAATTTCAATCTGCCCATTCCAATTCCGAAAGTTTGGTACATGAGCGATTCTCACATTTCCAGGGGCAGAAGAGTTGGACATCTCTTTATACTATGTTCGGACCGACAATGAAAACATGTTTTCGTGGGAAAAATCTGTCAAACGAAAACACATTGAAAATCAGTTTTCGCTGAAAACTACTTGAAAACTTACATTCCACTAATTATAATCGATACCTGTTCTAGTTTAATCGATTTTATTGGAAGACATATTTTGCCGGCCCTAAATTGTCACTTGATATTTGTTTACATTCCATATATTATATAAATACAGCTGTCACTTTATATTGTCATATTAGGAGGATTCTCTTGTTCTTGCAAAATCCTTGCACGGTGCTCAAATTGCAGAATTTGCCTCTCGGTGCAACGGCACCGGCACAAATTATTTATTTTCATGCGATGACACGTAAAAATATAATTGAAACACTGTTTTAGCTGTAATTTTACATAAAGACATATTTCGTCGTTAAATTGCTGAGGAAGGTAAGTTTTAAGTAGATTTTATAACTTCTACTTAAATTATATAGATTTGTTACAGGTTTTTGTTCAGAACGTATGCAGAATGTGCGCTAATTCACAATAGTCATTCTCAATAAATTGATAGAATCAGCCGTTCATATATCACTAGATTCTGCAATGGGTGCTCTCTTGGCCTTGCATATTTCGGTATAGGCTTTTCTCATTTTGTGTCATCGTGCAATCTTGCAAGAGCAAGAGAATGCCGCTTTTGATAGTCGTCAGTGAAAACTCATCGAAAACACACATTGTCGGTCCGAACGTCTTAGATTCCACAACCCACAAATGTGTTCAAGATGTTTTCAATGTCGGTCCGAACAAAGTATAATACTATAATACTATAAGTATAATACTATGTTCGGAGCGACATTTTACATGGACAACTCATAAATTTATTTGTTTGTTTACATTTTGAGCAACGAGAATGGTACATTTTGGATGCCTTAATATTGGCTCGCGACGAGCACTAATTTTATTTTTTTCTGCTTTTCCATTTTTCTATATCAAGAGGGGGATTCTCTTGCTCTTGCACGATTGCGCTATGACACAAAATGCAAAAATCCTATACCGAAATATGCAAGGCCAAGAGAGCACCCATTGCAGAATCTAGTGATATATGAACGGCTGATTCTATCAATTTATTGAGAATGACTATTGTGAATTAGCGCACATTCTGCATACGTTCTGAACAAAAACCTGTAACAAATCTATATAATTTAAGTAGAAGTTATAAAATCTACTTAAAACTTACCTTCCTCAGCAATTTAACGACGAAATATGTCTTTATGTAAAATTACAGCTAAAACAGTGTTTCAATTATATTTTTACGTGTCATCGCATGAAAATAAATAATTTGTGCCGGTGCCGTTGCACCGAGAGGCAAATTCTGCAATTTGAGCACCGTGCAAGGATTTTGCAAGAACAAGAGAATCCTCCTAATATGACAATATAAAGTGACAGCTGTATTTATATAATATATGGAATGTAAACAAATATCAAGTGACAATTTAGGGCCGGCAAAATATGTCTTCCAATAAAATCGATTAAACTAGAACAGGTATCGATTATAATTAGTGGAATGTAAGTTTTCAAGTAGTTTTCAGCGAAAACTGATTTTCAATGTGTTTTCGTTTGACAGATTTTTCCCACGAAAACATGTTTTCATTGTCGGTCCGAACATAGTATAAAGAGATGTCCAACTCTTCTGCCCCTGGAAATGTGAGAATCGCTCATGTACCAAACTTTCGGAATTGGAATGGGCAGATTGAAATTCCACCAAAAATATACATATGTGAACGCAGAGATTTGTTGTCGTCGTTTAAGATCGCTAAGAACATACTGCAGAACAGTGAAAATTGAGAAAAATTAATTTAAATTAATATTAATTCTCAATTAAAAATTAATAAAAACATTTAATAATTGAGAGCTAACAGGCTTCATTCACTCTATTAAGTATTGAAAGTTCAAAATAATATAATTTGTCCGCGATAGACTCCTAAACTGAACCGATTTTGGCAAAATTTGTCACATTGTGTCCAGTTTGAATCAGCTTAGAAGATAGGATAGTAAAAACAATTCATAAATGAGAAATACAGTGAGAGCTGCATTAAATGGACGCTTAAACCGACGCTCTCTTAAGTGGACAACTCTAATAACTGGACAGAAAGGCCGGTTGGTCAGTGTTCGTTTATGGGAGATTTCACTATGTATATTTCTAAACATACGCATGCATTCACAATCCCCCAAAAAATATAATAGAATTGAACTTCCATAACTCGAAGTTCTCCATAACTCGAACTCTTAAATTAGCAATTGAAGTCAAATTGCATACAAATTTTCTGCCATAACTCGAAATTGTTTTGTTGATTATGGTGATTCAAGTTAGAAAAGTTCAACTGTAATGGTAATTTTTAGTAAACTTCCAAATCTTAAGGACCATTTTCTCAATGTTTAGTTAGCAGCCATTTCTAAGTTAAATTCTGGTAAACTTAGCCAAGGTTCCTTCTTTCGATAAAGAACTTTTTTTTAATTAGAACTGACAGATACTATTAGCTTAACTGAGAAAACGGCCTTAAATCTGTTATTTTTTCCATTGACATTTATTTGTATGAACATATTCAAAATTAAACCTCAACTGCAATCCCCTGGGTTCTTATACCGATAAAAAGGCTTTCGCCCTTACTCGTAAATGAAAATTTCACTATATTGAATAGTTTGTTATATGAATAATAGTATAAAATGTAAACCACAGCAACGCTTCGCCGGATCCATAAATAGCGTCGAACAAAGAGCCAACATTAAATTTTGTTTTAAAATTGGTAAAACTTTTACCGAAACGTTTCAATTGATGAAACAAGTTTATGGCGATGACTGCCTATCCCGTAGCAGAGTGTACGAGTGATTTCAATGTTTTCAAATTCGTCGTGATTCGATCAACTTGTAGGCCAATCAAAATCCGTGATCACCAAAAATTCCATCGAAACTGTGCGTTTTGACCGAACATTTGGGCTTACGAAAGGTGTGTGCACGGTTTGTTCCGCACAAATTGACTGACGACCAAAAGTTGCTCAGATTCCAACATTCGAAGGACATCATTAAAGAGGTTTATTTGACCAAAAATCACATTTTAACCATTAACCACTCCCCGTATTCACTTGATAAGGCACCGTGCGACTTCTTCCTTTTCGGAAAAATGCATATGCCCATGAAAGGAAAGCGTTATGCAGACGTAGAGGCCACTTAAAAGGCTTGCACTGGCGTACTGGCGGCCATATCGGCCACCGAACTAAAACACAAAAAGCTGTATTGAAGAGGCAGGAGACTATTTTGAATAAAATAAATTGATATTTCTGAAAAAAACTATTCGTTCTGTTTTTTTTTAAGTCATGTTTTCCTTGTATTTGCATAAATTTTGTAAATGATAACTTTTTTGCATAACGTTTATACTTAGTAACAATTCATAGTTTTATGTTTGAAAGCAAACATTTTCAATACAGGTATATACGTATGATGTTTCAAAAACGATGTTTCATTGTGATATTTTTTAAACTTATAAGTCAATGGATAAAAACTGTTGTAAAAGATGGTAAAAATATTAAGGCTCGGAAAATACGATTTCTAGAATTTATCAGATTTACAATAAACGTTTGAAATCAAAGGATCTTAGACCACCTGAATGTATTTCAGCTGACAAAAATAGACTACCCAATGTATTTTCTTTATTGGCGAAGACACCGCTTACGCGTTATAGCCGAGTTTACAAAACCGCGCCAGTCGTTCTCCATCTGGTCTTTCCAACAGAGTGGAGGTCTTCCTCTTCCTCTGTTCCGGCGGGATGTGCATCGAATACTTTCAGAGGTGGAGTGTTTTCGTCTATTCGGAGGACATGACCTAGCCAGCGTAGCTGCTGTCTCTTAATTCGCTGAACTTTATTTAAGCCGTCGTATATCTCGTTCATCGTCCATGCCTCGGCACAAGCAGGACGGGAATAATAAGTGACTTAGAGAGTTTTGTCTTTGTTTTGCTTTTCTTTGTATATGCTCCTTCCACTTCAACTTTGTATCCAGTGTCATACCAAAATATTTTGGCGGCGTGGGATTACTTCATTCCTAATATTGTCAAATATCTCCTTTCCGCCTTTTTTCTCTTTATTCAATGCTTTATAAAAAGTGTTACAGTTATCGGATTTAGTTCAAATAAGCGCCGTTTCATTGATTAATCTGTTTCTATCTAGACGGAAACTTCAAGATATCCCCCTCGTAGAAGACCCACTCCTTATTTGCGAAGAACTGGAACAGCCACTTTACACGAGCCTCTTTTGAGTGGTGGTAATCACTTGGCGCTATATCCGGGCTATATAATTTATTCGATATAACCTCCCATCAGAGCTCCCATAGCTCCTAACGAGTCATCAACGAAGTGTGTGATCTGGCGTTGTCCTGGTGGAACACTACTCCCTTCCTGTTGGCCAATTCTGGATGCTTCTGATCGATTGCCTGCTTCACGCGCTCCAGTTGTTCGCAGTAGATAGTAGAATTAACTCTCAGGAAATATGGGAGCATCTCATAGTGGATGATTCCCTTCCAATCCCACCAAACACACAGTAAAATCTTCCTGGCTGTCAATTCCGGCTTTGCCACTGCTTGATATTGTCGTATGTGATGTGATCCTTTTATCATCGCCAGTCACCATTTGTACCGCATAATAAATGGAAGGCGTCAAGCTAAAAGTTAAGCAATGTTTAGTATATTTAAAAAAAAAATAATAAACAATTAAAATTAGAAATATACTTGTATACATATATAACATTAAAAGCTGGAAAACTTTATACGCAGCTTTTCCATAAACCAGCAAATACTAGTAACAATAACGTTTCAAATATGGATGTTGATTTTAGGGAATTGTCAGCTTTCACATTTCCTAGAAAATTTTTTAATAACGCTTTTAAACGCACTCCAGGCTCGTAATTCAGTTTCATTGGTAATTTCCTTAAATGCTCTTTCATTAGTTCTCTTATTTCCGGATCTACAAATATGTATGTCCACTTTAATTATTGTTTCACTGACTATTTCAAATGTTTGTTTCAGATACAATAACCCTCTTCCATTTATTCATTGCATTAACAAAATTCTTCATTAAACGCAACTTAATATAGAAAGGTGGAAGTAATACCTTTTTGGGATCAACTAGAGGTTCATTAGTAACGCCACTGCTCTTGTACATAATGGCAGCCTCTCGCTCGGCTATCCCTAATATTTTGTATTTCCTAGTTGCATTTTAAGAAAAAGGGCTATTACTTTTAGATCTCCATATATTGCCCAAATATCCTAATGATAGCGGATGTGCTCTAAAAGAATTATCATATGATTCCTTCATATGAACCGCAACAGGTAAGGGCACAGATGGATATTTGTTGCTGTTATGAACCAATAGCGCTGTAAAACTAAGTTTACTGGAATCCATGAATGGACGCCAGTGGCTCATTTTTCGGTCCTAGTGCGTTAAACAAAAGGTTAACTTCTAGAACTGCTAGACGATTCTAGTTCTTCATCGAGACTCAAAGATTCTGAGGCTTTTGGAATTGGAAGTTGTTCACTGTGTTTGACAGGTCTTAAAGCTGATGGTAAATTACAGTACTTAACAATGTTTATCCAATACCTCCAATGTTTGTCCAATACATTTAATATTCGTGAGGCAAAGGGCATTTTACGATTTGAACCTTTTAATCAAGCTGTTAACATTGTTACACAAGTTTTACAACATGGGGCCCATGTTTTGTGTTCGTCTCGAACTTCAACGCCAAAATAAAGTTTGTAAGCTATTAAAACAAGCGGAATTCTCATAACAAAAACTGTTGGCACTATTACGCACTGCCTAGGCATTGTACCTAAAAATCTTAAACACAGTCATTTCAAAAACGTAAAAGAATGTGAACTCAAAAACGTTTTGCTATCCAAACAGGGAACACGTAACCGATTTAGACACCGATAAATTTTGCATATAAAATTATCGTAAAATACGCTGTTAACTTCAAACAATCTGGCAGAATAGGTCTAAGCCGGATAAATCCCCGATCGTATGAAAATATCAGATGATGAAATATAATGAAATTTTATATATTGTAAAATCTAAAGCCGCAGGTAACAAAATATCTGTGGGTGATAGAAAAATTCTGTGTTCGGATTTAACTTCAAGGTATCAAACTGCATATTGCACACCTAAGAATTTTCATGTCACAAATTACGTATCTATCAGTGTAATTACGAGTATTCAGTGATGCTATATATCAGAGGAAGCAAACAATACTTTGCTGACCTAACAATATCACGTAACAAAATACGTTAGGATGCAAATGATATTCTGTCAATTCATTAAAAGTTTTAAATATAGATGCCATCTTAATCGCCTAGTTTTTGAATTTGCTGACAAGCCACCTGGATACAGTTTATAAAGAAAGTGTTTTAATATCTATTAATCTAGCGAAATTCAGAAATATTGCCAAGAAAGTACATACTTTTTATGGATTTGTTTCAATAGTGAGTTTTATTTAACAAGCAAATATAAATCGTAAGCCAAAATTTTGAAAGTACAGTTACTCATTTTGAAAAAAAAAAACACAAATATATGAAGCAAAAAGAAAATAAACTTCAAACACTGCTGTCAAGAAAGTCTTTTTACACTTGAAGTGAATGGTTTTAAATTGAATATGTTTAAAAAAGGATATTTGAATTAGTATTTTATATGATTGCCTCGGGCATCTATAACACCTTGAAGCTTGCTTCTAATGGACTTAATCAATTTTTAACATCAAAGCTCTGGGGCATCTTATACCATTCCTCTAAAACTACGTTTCTGAGTTCTGTTCGACCTTTTGGATGCGTTTTTGCAACTTTTTTCTTCAAATACGCCCATAAGTTTTCTATTGGATTCATATCTGGACTTTGGGCTGGTGGGCCAATATTTTACTGTAATTAAAAAGGAGCCACATTCTCACCATGTGAGCTGTATGCTTTGGTCGTTGTCCTGGTAGAATTTAAACTGAGGTCTGTTGTTAACAATGAACCCAAATATATTTACACTATTTGTCAAATGGCGTTGTAGAATCTTTAAATATTGACGTGCACCCATCTTTTCCTTTATAAATACCAAATCTATTCCCTTGCTGGATATGCAGCCCCACACCATGAGTGAAAGTTTGCCAAATTTCACTGTTGGTATAATATTCCGCTTTTCCAATGCTTTTAACGGCTGCCTCCATACTCTATTGGGCCCATCATGTAATACAGCACAATCATACCCTCATCGCAGATTATCACATCATTTCAGTACCTGTCTGGTTGACGCAGGTACGTTCTAGCAAAAGATAAGCCCTTTTAAATGTGCAATGCAGAGAGCAACGGTTTCTTTCGAGCAACTCGTGAAGTATAATTGTGTTTTCTCAAAACTTGGTGGATTGTTTCATGAGAAACTTCGGTCCCGCATTCATCTTTAAGTTCACTGGCAAGACTTCCCGTCGAAATTTGAGTTTTTGCGGCTACTTTTCTCAATAAAATACGTTTGGCACGCTCAGATATTTTCCGAGGTCTGCCATTTATAGCAAAAAAACTGCTGGCTTTTGTATTTTTGTTTGCTTTGGTAGAGGCAAAAAGTTTACCGCTATAAAGCTCTGGCAGCTAGTAGGGTGGGTCGGTTCCGAATTTTTTCGATTCGGTATTTCCAATAGTGCGCGCAATAGTATCCACACAATTATTTTTTTAATCGAGTTCCTTCACTCTTGTCGGTGATTTCGCCGAGTTCTATCACTTACATTCCTTTCCTTGCGCCATACGACACGTTCGGACGAGTTCCTTCACTCTTTTCAGTGATTTCGCCGAG
>NW_017537059.1:156053-161328 GCF_001853355.1 Bactrocera latifrons
ACACTTACACAAGTCAGCGAAGGTGAAAAATACTACCGCGACACTGTCAAMGAGGAACATATTTCTCTTATAACGGAACCTGGTTGTCATTACTTTGGCCACGTCACCTCTCCTTCCGGGTCAGCTGAGGATGAGACAACATTTACAAGACAATTCAGTTGATGTGGAACATCTAGAAGTTGTCGGTGCTGAACACTAGTTGGAAAGGTGGAATCATTCGAAAACTAGAAGATAGAATAGGTAGGCCATTACAGTGGGTTGTTTGTCTTCTACATTTCAACGAACTTCCATTTCGTGCTCTTTTCGAACAAATAGATGGTGTCTCAAAGAGTCCAAATACATTCTCTGGCGACATAGGTAAACTGCTCCCTGATTGTGAGAAGTTGCCTGTTGTCAAATTTGAAAGTTTTCCATCCTGCCAATTACCTTCTGAGGTCTTTCGCTCGTATCTCGGTAAGGTTCGTCCTACGGCCACGATCATACCATTTCGGTAGCAAATGACGTGACAAATAACTTTTGTTTTATATATTTTGCCATGAGATGCGTATTTCAGGCGCTAGGTAGACAATTTCACGATTTTAGGCGTATTTCCGAAATTTCAAGGCCGGAGTTGGGGTTGAAGATGCAATCCGATCTCAAAATAAAAAGTTGTATTGGAATCAGGAAGTACTAAGACAACTTTTCCGCACTATTAAAAATTGCGAATCGAAAAAAGTCCGGAAACGACCCACCCTAGTAGCTACGTAAATGAATGAAATAATTTTGAAAGGCTAAACAAATGCAAATAATGTGAATATTTTAATATGTCAAAACAGTTTCTTGACAAACTGTATATATATGTATATATATTATAATTGAACAGTAGATGGGTGTTTTGAGGCAGGGACTCCAATCGAATTTTTTAATGATATTAATAAGAAAGTGGCCTTGTTAATTAATAAAACAATTACGACACATGGTACAACTTCTGTCATAACCAAATAGTTAAGTATAAAAAACTTTTATAACTGATAATTTTAACATTGACTCCGCACGACTTACCAAACGCTCTTGCTAAGGCAAGAGACATATTCTAATCAAATGCGACCACAGTTTGCATTTAATTTTTCAAAAACTTATCAAGTTGGTTTGCGAAACCACCTTCAAGTATATTATTGAACTACTAATTTTCAAAATACCTTAAGATATCCTCAAAGGATTAGTAACTCAAATGGAACATATTCAAATAAAACAGAACCAATGGACGTTGATTAATCAGTACAATTGATGACCGCTTCTAGATCAACTCAAGCAAATCAACCGCAAGTAAAATATAATAGAAATTATTGGCAGTATAATTTCCACCCAAATAGTATAACAAAACGATTGAACGAAAGTACACAAATAAATACCCAACCGCAAAAAAACAGGTACAACGAATTAACAATATCGAAGAAAACCATTATTAGGCTAAATTTTAATTTGCCCCACATCGTTAACTAGGATTCAAACACTGCGCAAATATTTAGGATTCTAATAGAAACAGGAGTATCTGGTTTCTATATACTGGCGGGAATATATTTTAATGGGAATAACTTAGTAATTAAGAGTAGGGTAAGGACCATTCATAGTAGAGGAAATGTCAATTTCGTCAAAACAATGTCCTTATCTAATGTCAGTAAACAACTTTGTTAACAAGTAAAAATAGATAAACTACAAACAATTGTCCAGTATGGAGAGTCCAATGACGGGCATAAATGAGAACGGCAGTCCGATTGGAATAAGGTTTAGGAAAATCACCATATTTTTCACAATTGAACTAGAATCTATATTAATGAAGGAAAACGATATATGTAGATCAAACGACATTCTCAGTAAATAATGGAAAATATGAATTTGTACAAATGTTATATGGATTAAAAAATGTACAAAGCATTCTCAATTGAGAGACTATAAAGGAAAGTTTTGCCTTCTTTATGTTGACGATGATACAATTTTATCGAAAAACTTGGATAAACACGTGAAACACTTGAATTTTTTTTATTTTATTTTATTTTATTAAAGCTTACATAATAAACAAATTATTAAATAAACTAAAGTACGCAGCGCTAGCATCAAAGGCTTTCGGCTGAACACTTGAATTTAATAGTTAAAATAATAGGCTGTCAAAAAAGTCTTGTGGTATTTTTTATTGAATTTTCAATTGTTCATAACATTGTTTTTGATGGCTCATGCCCAGCTCTTGACCGATGTTACGGCTTCTACTATGCCTTTATCTTTCGACCAATTAAGCGATTTTATAGCAATTTTCGACAACAGGCCTTCCGGAGCGTGGCGCATCTTCGACCAGTTCGACCACCAGAACGAAAACGTTGAAACCATCGTTGTGCGGTGGAAATGGAAACTGTATCGGGTCCATAAACTGCACAAATTTTATTGGCGGCTTGAGATGCATTTTTGCYTTTATCGTAGTAGTACTGTAAAATATGCCGTATTTCTCTTTATTTTGCTCCATGTTTGCGACGCTATAACTCACGAACGACTTAAAAGAAACGGCAATCAATCAAACGTGAAATGAGCTTTCCAAAAAGGTATAGCATGACCCGATGCGACGAATAAAACTAGAACTACGCGCTCTCAGCGCCAACTAGCGAAAATACCGCAAGACTTATTTGACAACTTAATATAATATTAAAGGATGCAAATATGAAAATATCTTTCGAAAAGACAAAACTTTACCAACTGGAGGTCGTAGGATACGTAATAGTCCAAAATAGATCGAAGCCATTCCAAATTATTCATTACCAAAGGCATTGCGTCAATTGCGAGGTACTATATTGAAAACTAGGCCCCAATTAAAAAACCATTAACAATACATTTGCAAGGGAAAACGGAAAGTTTTCCCAATATCTAAAAAGAAAATTATAAACTTTGATAAAGGGGGGTTGCTGCTTGTGAAATGTCTCAACAAGTAGAACGTGACTATTATAAAAAAGTTATTTTGAGTACCGATGATTTTCTCATAGGTAGGTAAGCCCATTATTAAATTATATTTATATATATATTTATTTCAAGAACATTAAATTTCACAGAATTACACTATGCAACTAATGAGAAAGAATTGTTTGCCATAGTGTGAGCTTTGAAAGTTTACGTAATTATTTATAGAATATTCGTGATTTTGAAATACACACTGACTATCAACCTTTGTCATTTGCCATTTCTGAAAAAGCCCTAATATAACAAGAAAGAAAGAGATAAGTTCGGGTGCAACCGAACATTTTATACTCTTGCAACATGACAGAATCAAAGTCAGATAAATATCCTTCAAAATACAACGACATGATTCAGATTCTTCAGTTTGATATCATATGTAGTCCGATATCCGACAATTAAGCAGTTTCATAGGGAGAAAATAATAGATATCTTAAAATACGCGGAACTAGTTCTCGTATATACAGACATACGAGCTTGACTAATTCGACTCACCTCGTCCTGCTGATCATTTACATAGAGTTGCACATATATATTTTACAGGGTCTTCGAAGTTTTCTTCTGGGTGTTACATACTTCAGGGCAAACTTAATAAATTGTTGTGCGTTTGTCTCGCTTAAACGAAAAAAAACTTCACAGACTTTTTTTTAAATCGTAAAACAAAAAATTCTTAATTTTGGTAGCAAAAAATTTTACATTGTTGGCATCGCCGTTTCGAATGCAAACGGGAAGGGGACGAACCTCCAACTTTGGTATTATGTGATTTGTCCAATTTCTCTTCCGATTATTAAAGGTCGTACTTCATGAAAGCAAATGCAGTGAAAAGATCTTAACTACCATCTGTGCCAACACAGGCATATTTATTTTCATCATGCGTACCCACAAATTCACAGAGACAATTCCACTCTATCAGACATAGAACGCTGCGTCGAAGAAGGTTCAACCCAATTAATTATACGTTGAACAGATTATATTAAGTTTTTTACGAAATTTTTAACATCCAGAATAAAAAATATACTTATTTATATACTTTATACTTTTGCGCACGAAGAAACAATTCATTCATTGGAACAGCTAATATTCGGTCCATATAGCATGTACATTAGACCGGACTTAATTTTTTTTTGCAGAAAGAGCGTACGGCCTTAAAATTTTTCCTTTTATGTCAATAACGAAATTCCAAAATCTTAGACTGGTTGCCCTAGGTTAAGGCGTGGCACATGCCCACTAAAGTGGCTAAAACCGGTTATATATACTTTTCAAGAGACAAGGCACAAAAATATAAGTAAAATGTTTCATATATGTCTTTAATATATTATTATATTGAAATTAACTTACGTTTAATGATTAATATTCTTTATAATCATTTAAACTTAAGCGCAAAGGTCTGATTTATTAATGCTACCGTATTTTTTCCTATATTGAGTTACTGATGGAAGATATATTGTTTCTCTTCTTCGTTTTTTGTTAGAGCTGCATTATATTCTTCCATTAGTTTTACAAAACGCTCTGCGGTACCATTAACAACATGTAAGTTTTTCACAATATTCATTCCTCTTTGAAATTCAGATTCATTATGCCACTTGGATTGGTCAAGTTTTAGAAAGTTAGTTTGAATATTAAATATTTTGAAAAAGCTCACTGTTTTTTTGTTAACAAAATCTGAAATATTGTTTTGGTTTAATTCATTCATGTTTGCTACTATTCTTCTACTCTCACTATTCTGTTCTTTTTTGAGACTTTCAACAATTTTTCTCTTTTCTCCAAGGTTTACAGCATTATCAAAAAATTAAAGACCTGCTGCTTCTGGTGTAAGGTAACACAAGTGATTCAAAAACTTGAGCGTTACTTCATTGCTTATTATTTCATTCAATTCATTGAATTTAATAATATTTTTAATAAAATTTAAAACATTTAAGGGTGCTTTCGCGGCAATTGGCGCTTCAATCCACGGTTTCAAATAAATTTTCAAAATGAACACACTAATATCTGGTATAGCATTTGCCTCATCTGACGACATTAAGAATTGGTGGCGGAAAAGAAAAATATATTGTATATATCGCTTTAGCCTTACAGCCTCTATGTTTCGGCCAAGAAACTCCTTGTAGTCTGCCCTGGGATGTTGTTTAGTGATATACAGTGGCTCAAACGCATAATCGGACAGTGGTTTTTTATACGAAAGTTTATTTTAGTTGAAAGAAAAAAAACAGAAAAAAGAACAACAATGATTAAATTTTTATGGTGAGTATTCTCCAATCTCTCCTTTTTCATACAATAAAAAAAAAAACAAGAATAAATTCAT
>NW_017537059.1:162216-171192 GCF_001853355.1 Bactrocera latifrons
GAATTTATTCTCGTTTTTTTTTTATTGTATGAAAAAGGAGAGATTGGAGAATACTCACCATAAAAATTGAATCATTGTTGTTCTTTTTCTGGCTTTCTTTCAATTAAAATAAATTTTCGTATAAAAAACCACTGTCCGATTATGCGTTTGAGCCACTGTAGTTATGAGCAAATTGAGCTAATTGGTCTTGTTCAGCTTTGTTTAGCGCAAGATTTATTTTTTTATCCACCATTCCACTTGCGAATTTTGATTGATTTTGGGCCAATTTTTTTTAAAACGCCGGAAAATATCTAATGATGGACCACTTAGTTTTAAATCATATTTCGCGAAAGCACTTTTCAGCAAGAGCTCATATATGTGATGACGGCTAGGGAGATATAACAATTCACAATTGAGGTGTTGTTCTAATAAAATGCAAGTACCTTGTAATCTACATGTATTTGTCGCGGTAGTATCAAAACATAAAGCTTCTACCTTGTTTCGAAAGAATGTTGTTAATATTTACTATTATAAGAAATTACTTTTAAATACCTTTTCTCTTAGATTCCATTCCTGAATAGTTCGAGTATGGCGTCTGTCTGTTCTTTGCCAGTACCAGCTGACAGGGCAGGACTCCAAGTAGATGTTCAATGCCATCTGTTGTTATCACAACTGGTAATCTGTCCACTTTTGCGTTTCCTGTGATTGACGGTAAAATTTTTCCATCCCAGTGTACCGTAATTTGATTTATATTGCTGTTTATAAAATCCGTCATCAGTTTTGCAGCAGTTTCCGAACGAATTTGTTTACGGCAAAGCCGAATCGATGTCTTGCTGATTACCAATGTATCGATGTCATGTTCCAATGCTTCAGCCGTAGCTATCAGAATACGTACTGCGTCCCTATCACTGACTTGTCTAAGGTCGCAACAAGCTTTGAAGGGATAAAATGTTTCATTCCTCGTTTTCTGTTTTTTTGTTGAAAGCTACAGTTAGCAGTTTGATCAGTATTATCATCACTGTCGTATACATCAATTAGTTCTTCAGTATTGTCACTCAAATCATTCGCTGATAGGAAGACTTGGAATTGTTTTTCACCCTGCTTTCCTTTTCGGATTACCTCTTTCTCAATACGAGTATTTCTTCGCTTTTCTTTTTGAAATAAAGAACGATCGCATCCCACCATTGCACCAGGTGTACCTTCTTTACGCTGATTCTTCAAAAACTCTTTATCTTTTTCTATTTTAATTAAATCTAACGCATTTCCGTGCGCAATGTCAAATAAGTTATTCATATTTTTAATAAACTGATCTTCTCGCATTTTTTGAAGTGGTGTGCTGCGTTTGCAAGTTTTTTGCAGATTTTTCCATTCTTTATATAAATCTTCAACTTTTTGAACACTTCTATCAATTTTGCGCACTGGAATACGGGCTTTATTCCAAAGAATTTCAGCCTCTTTGATAACCAGATACGCACTTGAACGAAGATCCAATTTCACTTTACGCATGTTATAAAACAACACTTTCAAAACTTGCTCATTGGAAGGCAGCTTAGATCCAACAATTTGACTTTCGTCATATTCTAATAAATAAATTTTTTCACTAGCTCTTGTGTTCATTTTGTAAATACAATCAATATCAATTTTCTTTAAAGCAATAATGTTTCTATCATTTAAAGCTCAAAATAAATACACTTCACTTTTTACACACTTTTAATTGCCACGTGGCTCAAAACTAACGGTATTGACCAAATGTTGACTTTCCTCTGTTGTTGCCAACATTTTTTTTCTGATTTAAATATATGTTTACAGAGTTGCCTTTGTGCGATTTTTTTAAAGGCTTTTGTTTTAAAACTTTTATGCAAACAGTAACTGAGTATAGGAAAAAATACGGTAGCATTAATAAATCAGACCTTTGCGCTTAAGTTTAAATGATTATAAAGAATATTAATCATTAAACGTAAGTTAATTTCAATATTATAATATACTAATGACATATATGACACATTTTACTTATATTTTCGTGGCTTGTCTCTTGAAAAGTCCATATAAATCAGTTTTAGCCACTTTAGTGGGCATATGCCCCGCCTTAACCTAAGGCAATCAGTTTAAGATTTTGGAATTTCGTTATTGGCATAAAAAGGAAAAATTTGCTGGAGGGGAAAAACTTTCCCTTACAAAAAAGACCAGTCTAATGTACATACATCTGTAGCTGCCATACAAACTGAGCGATCAAAATTTATTTCTTGTATGTTTTTGTTTAAAAGATATCATCACGAAATTTAGTACTGATTATTTTCTAATTAAACGGTAAAATCTTCAAAGAAATTGTTCCAACCGGACGACTATGTCATATAAATTCCATACAAATTGAATTGTATCATTTGTATTATGATGTATATTATAATTCCTGTGCAGCCGAAGTTAATACCATGGTTTTATATCGATTTCTTTTGATTGCGATTTCATTAATGTACATACCCCCACTAATATCCCAACAGAAATAGCAGTGACTGCAAATTTATTTGAATCCCCTATGTCTTTCATTTCTAATATTAATGCACGCAATTAATAACATAATATGTAGTAAAATTTGTTTCTCAAATGTTTATTAGCCGCAATTCACTAGGGGTGGGCGAAGTGGCCATCGGAATAGGCGCTTTCTATTGGGAAACCCTCAATGAGGTGTAATCTATTATATTTATATATAATTTGCTGAAATGTATGCTTCCGTTCAACTTTAAGCACATATGTATGTACATATACATACATACATATATGTTGCTGAGTTTGCTTTTCATGCTCAAATATCACTACGTCCCGCCCATCTCGGCAAAAATACAACAATCTTGCACGGCCCCTTTTTGAGATTTTTTTGTTTAGATATAAATATAACAAATTGTTTTAGCCACACGTTTCAAGCATTTGTACGCATATATAGATACACAAATGTATGTAGCTAAGGGTATTATTGAAATCCCCGCAAAAAGTATCCTTTTGGTTCAGCTCATGCATATTATACGCTTTTTATGTGCTCTGAAAATCTTGAAAATATACATGGGAATGTAACGGGCGATCCAAATAGAGGTATTTTTTGCAATAGCTTGTTTTTGACAGATCACACGTGAGTCGTGTCAAGCTGTAATTTTATTTTTGTTCAGTATTGTTTTGTAAATCATCATGGACTCGTTTAACTTTATTACGAAAATTAACGTTCTGTAAAGAATTTAATTTTTAATTTACGATCAAAATACTACTTCGTACTTCGCGTAACATCATCACCCATCTTGAGACCAAGCATTCATTATTGGATGATATTCGACCTAATAGAGAGCTGAAAGTGTACATGAAGACCTTAGAGAGTCGATTCGTCGCCGTGCACCACCTCGGACTGACATATGGAATGATTTGGCGTATTTTACGAAGAGATCTTAAATTGACACCGTATAAAATACACCTTGTGAAAGAATCGACCTTCTCAAGCCACCTCGCTTCGCTCTATGGGCTCTTGAAAAATTCCAAGAAGATCCGACACTTGGAGCCAAATTTTGTTCAGCGAATGGGCTCATTTCTAGCTCGAACTGCGACAAAGAACAACCGGAAGAGATTCAAGAGTAATTCCATTCAGAAAAAAACAACAGTTTGGTGTGGTTGGTAGGCCGGTGGAATAATGGGTCAATTGACCACCAAGATCGTGTGTTCTCAAACCGTATACTTTTTCCTGTGGGGATACGTATAGTCTAAAGTCTATGTGGCCAATGCTGCTTCGATTGTCAGTTACCAGTCGAAGTTCTCGAGTGAGACATCGAAAATTGAACTCAACATTTGAACGAATAATTAAAAAAAAATAAATACCAAAGAATGTTCTTTCGAATCATAATAAACAAGTCCCATTAAATTTAAAGTTTGTGTTTTTTTCATTAAATATATTTACATTTATTTGTAAACATTTATAAAATAAATTTTTCAAACATATCTACATTCGCAAATAATTAATGTGCTTGTAGCTACTTAAACAATAACCAATGAGATTTTATTATAAATACTTTGCACACTGAATACAAATAATTGGATTAATATACTTAATATGTAAAGCCATTAATCAACAGTAATCTAAAAATGTACAGCCTCCCCAAACGCTCAACAAGCGGTGGCAGCAGTGGCATATGTCACCGAAAATTTTAATATCGGAAACAATATTGAGAATGAATGTCAAAAGTTGGGTTATCAATAAAGATATCAAATTAAGATCGCTTTCGGCAGTGGCACTGTTTTGTTAGGCAATTGTCAAACAACAAATGACCATCAAATTAACTGCTTGTCCAATTCATTATATTTGTTCGTGCGATTGTAAGTTTGTATATCTAATAGGACACACGACTGTATGTTTTTTTTATTTGCACCAATGTTTGATCATCTGTGACAATACAGTTGTGCAGAAAATGAAATGGGATGTCGCCAAGCATTTACTAGGGTAAAAATCTTCTGGTCATTGTAACGGCAATTGTATACATATAAACGTAAATAAATATAATATAATAAATTTACACATGTACTCGTATTTTAGTAATGTAAAGGGATGAATGAAATCTTCAAAATCGAGATTCTCATGCAGGGGCAGAGAAAGAAGAATTCATGTATTTATTTAAATGAAGGGAAAAGTAATTCGAATATCCCAAAGACATTGGTAGTTACAATTAAAAGTTTAGGTGCGATTTCTGCACAAAGGTTATAATTCTATTAAAGACGAATTATTGGTAACACTACGCTTTGCATTTGCATTTGCAATTGAAGATTCAAGCAAAAGTATGTTTCATCTCTGTTAATTAAAATAATCTTTATTACTGCCATTAAACTGATCGATCCGTGATGCTAAATGCCAAAGTAAACGTTTGCCCTTGTTATTTTCCAAATTTTGCCATACTAAGAAGCAATATACCAGAAGGCATAATTGCATTTCATATTATTGCATACAAAAATTGTGTGCTTTTTGTACAGCATGTGATCACTGCTTGTTTTAGCTCAGTAATTGGCTACTTATCGATCATCTACATAAATACTGTATATGTAAATAAATTAGCTTATTTTGTCGCTTATACTATAAATAGCAACGTTTTCGAATCGAGTCTACAAATATCTGTAGTTGAAATTATAACAGAAATCGAATTTCTACATCATTACATGTATAGTTTATGCGAAATAAGTTTGTACCCACACGCACTAAAGCATTGCTGCAACTGAGTATCAAATAACCCTCGTAATTCGGTAGTGCACGCAGCAAACATATTGGACTAATGACATCTTTCCGACTGCTAACAACATATTCGATCTAATAAATTGAAAAATTAATTCAAATAATACACAAATGTCCATCAAATTTGTCTGAAAGCCATTTTCCACACAATTACAGATTGAAAGATGCTAAAATAGCGATAAGTGAGAGAGAAAAGCTTAACGCGGTGTAACAGTGTAGCGTATGATAGTGAACAATTTGGCAATCTCATTATCTTGCCAAATGATTGAAAACTAAAATTAACTATTGCATACTTGTAAATAATGTCATTCTTCATTCTTCATAATATATAGTATATGCATATTAATATATATGTGTAGGTACGCCGCACTCACATCGTCATTACATTAGACTTCTAATAGGTTTAGTGCATATATGTATATCCTAAACTGCAAAGGCTAAAATAAATGAATACGGATGTTAACCCAGCTCACTCCCCATATAACAGTTTTGTTAAAATTTTAATAGTTTTTTTAAATTAAATTTTACACCGGAGATGATACGACAAGGCTTTATAGGAACCGCTCTCAAATCAGACGTTGTGCGTAGCATCGCCCACTTTTATGTGAGAACTCATATCTCGAGACTTGCGGGCTCTTTTTCAGACAGATTTGGGACTTCTGATATTTTTATGTTACAATGAGAAAATGTGTGAAATTGGGCTGCAACCACTCCTACTTCCCATACGAGTATAACATAATTCTCAATTCCATCTGATTCTTTCACTTTGCAGTATACATATCAAACACCAATGAATATAACGGAATAAAACTTTGCATGAATAATGTCTTTGAAGTGTGCCACCTTGAGCCAAATTTGTCCAAATCGAACCAAAACTTTTCAAGCCCCTATATACCGAATATGTGAACCCCCACTACCTATTGCAAACTTTTTATCGAAAATATTGACTGATATGAAAGTTATAACGTATAATACTACATATAGTAAAGTTTAACGCCGAAAATATTTGAAATTACATATTTATGTATAATGATTTTCGTTAATCTAACAAACCTTACGCCGAACATATGGATCAGTGTGTGAGTTATACTTGTATACCATACCTGTATAGATAAAATTGCTTAAAAACATGGGTCGAGCATACCTGGGTAATGTTAAAGGTTAATGTAACAAGCCCCGATCTAATACCCACTATATAGCGATATCCGCTTTCCAGCTTATACTAAACTCTTTGTTGATCAAAATGTGTGATATTATATTAAAATGAAGTTTAATATGTAAAAATAAATAAATAAAATAAGATTAATTGTAAAAAACTCGGTTTCGTCGAACAAAGAATGCTGATATTTTTCACAAAATTTTTTTATATACAGTTTGACAACGTCTCGAAATATTTCACCGGCTTTGGTCTTTACAAGTAGAAAAAGTATGAAATGCTCGATTTCACCTGACTTCACTTAGCCTTTGTTAAATACTATTTTTGAACGAACTGTAAACTTTTAAAAATACTAAATTAATAGAATAAAATTTCAAAGCAATTCTTCGTCATTCACCTGTTTGGAAGTCTGCATGCAGTTGTATAGAATGCTTGTTTTTTATAGTGGGAGGAAGCATCGTAAGTCAGAGTGTGAAACTTAAATCCGCTAAACCTAACTTACTTGCAACATATATTTTTCCCACGGAACCACCGAATTAAGTATTAGTTCGTAAGGGAGAAAAATTCCTTTAAGTCTTCTCTATGGTACGGTCAGACTTACGCCTAATCCGCTGTATATACATACCTTAATTTTGTCATATTTTCAATTAACGCTTCGCTGACAGTTTTTCACTTATCAAAGAACTGGCAGAAAAGTGCTGTAAAATTTTTCGTCGAAAAATTATCACCAAGTGTGAAACGAGGGCAGTAAAAAATTGTTCAGAGTCTTCTAAGTATTCTGCACATGTTGGACAGTACCGACTACGGTCACGATGGATTTAGAATCGATATCTTTAATATAATCAATGTCTACTTAGAGGTTGGGTTAGGTGGAAATCTAGGTTCCCGTATTGTATGTCCATCCACCATCAACAGCTATGTACCGTTTTAAGAAAAATAGTGCAGTTTTACCAAGGAATGCAGTGTGTCCAAGACAGGGAAAACGATGTATGTGAGTCCACTGTCCTTCGATTTGGGTTCGCCACTGTTGCTCCCACAATGTGATTTTCTGATAGCTAGTAAAATCGCGAGAATTCGTCAATGGGCGGCAGACTCCCTCGAACTTCCGCAACGAGCCAGATATGGTTCTGAAAGCAATTGTAACTCGTATAGTTGAAGCCTATGAACTGTATTTATATGTTTAACATATGATGTATTATTATATCTAGTGCTTGATTTGAGGTTGGCACCGCACACAATATTACAGAATGTATAGCTTTTGATATTAAAAATCGCCGGCGATTTATTCGCGATAGAGCAGTATGCATAGATTTTGCCTGCTTTATCCTTATTGTTTTCTTAAATTGTAGTAGCATAAAACCGAGCCATGTGGTACTCTGAGTGCTCTCGCCCATGTGGAATAGACATTTTTTGACTTGATAACTCAAAGCGGTTTCACAGGATCGGTATTATCAAAGTTCTTCAGGTGACTTTTTTGGTTTTGAGACTAGATCCAACCGCTGTAAGTTCCCCAGATCGGAGAACATCCCTTCTATTTTACACAAATTGTAAGTTTTACTTTTTTATTTTATTACTCTCTGATGTTTGACAAATTAAGATATACTCTATTACATTTATATAAGAGTAAGTTTAATTAAGTGTATTTATAGCAATGAAAAGCAATAAATAAAAGTTATTTCGTTTTTTAGATATATTCTCGGGTGAAGTGTCACATCCCAATTCTCATGAAAGTACTTCCGACGGCAATTCAGAACACAATTCATCTGGAGATGAGGACTCCCAGATGCGATTGCGTCTTAAACGGAAACTGCAGCGCAATCGCACTTCTTTTACAAACGAGCAAATCGACCACCTGGAAAAAGGTAAGTGTGCCCTAAAAGCAAGATAAGAGTACTCATTCAATGTGACGTTTATACTTGTATAATTGTGAAAAAATGGCACTTTGGGTTAAATAAGCTCCCATGGCAATATTTTAATAAGTCAGCTGTTCATTTATCCATGTGTAGAAGTTCACGCAAGTGAGGAAAGTTCTCTGATTGCCATTCATTTGGGAGTGGCCAGAAATGATTATTTTACATATGGCTCAAGCCGAGTATCCTCTGGGTAGCCAGAAAAAATCCATTTGAAGACGAGCTTAAGTGAGAAAACGAAACACTCCCGCCAAGTAAAAAATACTATCAATGAAAAGAAGAAAACAGCCTCGGATAAATATTTAAGGGATTATCTCAGTGTGAAGTTTTCGAAAAATCTATTTTTTTGTGCATAATAGTTCAAAATATTACGGTCACAACAGCGTTTCATGTAGAAAGGCAATGGAGTGGGGAACATAGAGACTCTAATGTTTAAACGCGTTTTTCTGAGAATGGTATTTTTCAAAACGATTTTCACTCTTAAAGGTTTTTGTTTTTTGAAAAGTTCCTATTTTTTTCTACAAAAAAGCTGTCGAAAAAACACCAAAGTCGATACTTTTTGTTCAAAGCTCCGCCATTTTGTATCGGGTGATTTTTTTGAGGTTAGGATTTTCATGCATTAGTATTTGACAGATCACGTGGGATATCAGACATGGTGTCAAAGAGAAAGATGCTCAGTA
>NW_017537059.1:171827-187312 GCF_001853355.1 Bactrocera latifrons
GGTCAACATTTAAATGAAATTATCTTCAAAAAGTAAATGTCATGAACCAATCTAACGTTTCAAATAAAGAACCGATGAGATTTTGCAAATTTTATGCGTTTTTTTTTTTAAAAAAGTTATCAAGCTCTTAAAAAATCACCCGATAAAATTAAAAAAACAAAAAAGCTGTCACAGCGCAATAGCGCTATAACGACTTTCCTACAAATTATTTTTCTTTTTCAAATTTTAGTTTTAGATCAAAATTGCGGCCGAAATCGTGGACTTCGTACGTTTCCTTACGTGTAATTTCCCCAATTGATTTAACTATTATACACCCAATAAATAAACATAAAAAAAATATTTTGTAGTCGTCATGTCTGTATTTATTTATAAAAAAAACAAGACCGATTAGTTAATATCAACAAAAGAGAAAATCGCATAAATCAGGGCATTATCAGAGAATCACACTAAGACGATCCCTCAATCAATGAACTCCATTTTGCAGATAAGAAACCAGAAGGCGAGAAAATAGTAAACAGCTGATTGTGATTTCCGTAAAATTGCCAAGAATACCACTGGAAATAGTCTCACATAGTTTCAATTCTGTTGAAAAATAAATGCTAAGAGTTTGAGACATTAAATGAATGCAAAAAATACACATATTTTATGAAACTATAGCTAATATTCAAATTTACCTTTGGTCTATAATAAACTACGTACGACCCATACTGCTATCACGCAATGTTCCTTTTTGTTATATTGAATATAACTGTATCAGAAAATATTTCGAAAAACATAAATGTCTAAATAAATAAATAAGAAAATCACATTGGGGATATAGTAGTACATTCAGTAATTTCGGATAAATTTTCTATACTCTAAACAAAGAAACACAATTTCATGATTAAGGGACCCGAAGTTTTTAATATACTAACTTCTGCTTAAGCTTCGTAAGATATAAATTATTTACTCTTCGTTTTAAAGATATAAAATATATTTTGATTAATAGTTTTTTTTTCTGTTACGGAAACTATGCATTTACAATAAATTTATTTTTTACTATATTTCTAATTTTGCAGAATTCGAGAGAACACATTATCCAGATGTATTTGCACGTGAAAGGCTCGCTGAAAAAATTGGTTTACCCGAGGCACGTATTCAGGTTTGTCTTTTTTATTTTGAGTTTTAGTTACTGCTTTTTATTCTTGCTCTGACTTTTAGTTTGATTTAGTTCCTTTAAAAACTATTATGTCGAAGACTGGGCTTAAATAGCTGTAATGTACAATTTATCTAGCGCAAAAATACCATCATATATGTACATATATATGTTAGGATGTATACTATATATGCATATACTTTGGTAATTTTGCCCTATTATATCTAGAACGGTGTAATTCCACCATCGATAACAGACATGTGAAATTTTTTAAATTCTCCCCAAAATAGTTATACTAATTACCTGTGTTGACGATATAGATAGATAAAAAACTTAATACTCGCATTATTGTGATAATTTTAATTGTATTTAAAAATAATAATATTTTGCACTATTTTCACTGTGTATTTTGAGACCTCTTAAAATATTATCAGTACTTAAGATTTTTGTTCACAATCTCAAGATTTAGATAAAATAATAGATGTATTGATAACTCGACAACTAACTTTGCATTTTTATGCAACCAATTGCTAGAATATTATAGTTTTGTTCACCTAACTCTTGTACGTATGACATAAAACTAATCGAGACAGATATAAATGATCAGGATGACGAGAAAAGTTGAAATCCGGTTGCCTGTCTATCCGCCCATTCGACCGTCCGTCCGGGCAAGCTGTAACTTGAGAAAAAATTAAGATCTTGATGAAACTTTGTAAACGGGTTCCTTAGTACAAAAAAAACGGACCACTGCCACGCCCTCAAATAGCCATTAACCTAATTCATATTAAATGCCATAACTAAGCACCAAACTAAGATATGAAACTGTAATTTGACACTGAGGATCGTTGTAGCCAGGGGCACCTGTGAGCAAAAAATTGTGAAAAAGTGGGCGTAGCCCCGCTCTCTAATAAATTTAATGTACATATCTCTTAAGCCAATTAAGCTAACAACAGCCAAATCTGCTGCGTACAAATTATATAAGAACTTCTACCGACAGTATGAAAATTGATGGAATCGGTGGATAACCCCTCACACTTCCCTTATAACGTTACTGTTAAAAACTACTAAAAGCAATAAATCAATAATAAAATACGGCAGTGACAGATGGTATGAGAGAACTTTATGGGAGCCACATTTTGGTGAAATCTCATATCTCGGAACATGAATAACCGATTTCGACAAAACTTTGTATGTGGCATTCTATTCATAGTCCTATATTACAGAGCGAAAGTGGGCGAATGGGCGATCGGAGTGCAACCACTTCTACTTTCAATACAGTACAATTTCAAATTCCACTTGATTTTTTCACTTTTCAGTACACAAATCAAGAAGTAATTAATACAACAGGAACTAAAAATGTTCAAGCCCCTCTATACCGATTATTTCGACACCAGTACCTATAGTTGATTCTTGATCGAAAATATTGGCCAACGTGTAAGATATACAATTCAAAATCTGAGATAATCTTGCTCTAATAACGGTATGTCTCTATATCAAAAATATAATTAGAGAGCGTGTTTTACTCCTAACAGTATATCTTTGTGTCTAAAATAGATAAATTTGAGCAAAAACTTGACCTATCCCCTATATAACAAATATCAGGATTTTCGAACATCCGGCTGTCTCTGCCCTTTAGGGTTGGTTTTATAGTATGTGACTGGTCAATAGAATGTGGCATTGGAAAAATAGGTAAAATCGGGTCTATACTACCCCAAATTCCATATAATGGTTCTCGTTTTTCTAACAAACTATATATGTCTATCGTATAGGAATTATATACAAGTATAGATAAGTTTTTATAAAATTGCTTGGATTGCGATAATCTGGTTAACGTTTTGTACCTTAAACTATGTCTCTTGCTTTGATTCCTGCAAGTTGCAAGAGTTTAAAATGTTCTGTTGTACCCGAGCTTAGCCCTTCTTTACTTGTTTATACAATAGTAAGATTGTAAATTGAAGCTTTTACCTTCAGCGCAATAAATCAATGCTAGGAAGCGTGTAGGTCATATTTTTTGTGCACAATTTCGGGAAATCGGGTAAGTTGAATATTAATTCATTATTGCAGTTGTATTGAACTTGATGTTCAGTTCGATCAAGAATCAATATGTTTTTTTCATTACTTGTCATAAAATGTACAAAACATTGAGGTAATTCGAAACAGCAGTAACAATAACCCTTGAGATTTTGGAGAGTGAAGTAAAAGCGACATGTTCGCCAGACCACTTTTTGAACTATGTCCAGTATTAAAATCCCTCTGGCCGATAATTTCGTATAGATCTTCAGCTGGAAATAGCAGAAAATTTTATACTTTCATCTTAATCTTTTTTAATTTTCGCTTTTGCCTCTACGATACGGTAGAATCAGTGATGTTCACCTGGTCATCTCAAGAACTATGCTAATAAGCAGTGGACGTAATAATATACTACAAATCTTCGTGAATTAACTTGAGGGTGTTGAATTTATCATTGAAAATAAATGCATATACGAGTATAAATTATCAGCATGAGCAGCTGAGTCAATTGAGCCTTGTTGGTTTCGGATATCAGTAAAATTCTTTATTCCTGTGAAAGTACATTCGATGCCATTATGTATGGAAATCGATTTCTTTTGCATGGTCACCACGGTCACACTTGCAGAAGTCCAGATACTGAACCCAATTTTCGACGATTTTCTAGCATAAACGGGCTGCTGCAATTTGGCGTTCGATCGTCACTGGCATAGATTTGACGTAGATCCACAGGAAATGTTCTAACGGCTTCAAATCGCAACCGAGGCGGCCAATTAACTGTGCCATCTCGTGAGATAACACGTTTAACAAACTTGCCTGTGGAAGTGTGGCTTGTCTCGCTGTCTTGTTGGAACCACATACATAATCCAGTTCGAGCCAAAATATTAGGCTATCATTCAGCGGTAGCGATTCCCATTCACAGTAACGTACCGGTCTTAATCATTACGGAAGAAGTACGCCCAAATGACGCCACCGGCCCACAAACCGCAACAAACCGTAATATTTTCGGGATGAAATGGTGACTCATGGAGTAGGGGAAGGTGGGGAATGTTGGGCATGGTTTTGATTTCGGTTAAAAAGTCACATAAAACTATTTTTTGTGAAAATTCCAAAGCGAGTCGTAACCTTCCTTTTGATAACATTGGTTTGATAAAATTCTACAAAAATTTAAAAGTTATAGCCATTGGCGCAAAAAACCTGATGTTGCGATTTTGAAAAAAGGTGGGCCAGTCTGTAAATCGATTGAAACATGATTGTTACCGATGAAAAACGTTTATTTGTCAATGAAAATGAAAGAAAGATTCATAAATAATAAGAAAAATAGGAATTGGCGAAAAAAATTATTCCGACTCGCAGTGGATGCGGCACATTTCAAGTGAACCCTCGATCACAAACGATGCAATGGGCCGTGTTTTGACGATTCTCGTGCTTCGGCATCTTTTTCTTGCAAATCGTGCAAAAATCGTAGTCCTCTTCGATGTCGGTTTCGGTCGGAGACGGGCTTCTCTTCCGTGGCGTCTTCGATCTGCCACGGTCTTTTTGCTTCTTGGCTGCTGGTTCATCGGCTGCCTTCGTAAATTTTTGCCGCTTTTTTTTGGCCTTGTCACGCAGATCTGCGACAACCTCAGGCGATGTCAAAATCGTTGACTCCATTGTCTTGCGGCACGTTGACACCTCCTCATTCGCAGCAGTCACAATGGCATCACCAGAGGCAAGAACTCGACGTTGATTGTCGGCGTCTTTCTCTTCGTCACCGAACAAATTTTCGCCGCTCAGTTCCGAAGCGACAAAGTCAACTTCAGGGAAAATTTGCGGGTTGAACGGGTAGATGCCAGTTGTTCGGAAGCCGGATTTGATGGTTTTCGGCGTTAACATAACATCGAGGCACTGATCGACAAGGAGCGGCAGATGATGCAGATCGAAAGTGACACCAATGTTGGACTTTTTCCATGYATCATGCTTCACGGTCATCATGCCTTTAAATGGTGCAAATACCGCAATATCTAGCGGCTGCATTTTGTGCGTGCATTTCGGCGGAAAAGACAGCATTGTGATGCCATGATCCAACGCCAAATCTATCGCCTCGATCGATAAATGCGAACCGTGGTTGTCCAGCAGCAACATGGTTGGCGAATCGGCATTAGCACCGGTGTGCTTTATGAAATGACGCATGAATTGAGGGAATACGTCAGAGTTCATGTAACCAGAACCGTTCGCAACACCAACAGCGCCATGACTCGCATGAGTCATAAAAATCTCTTTCATGTTGACTCGGGGAAAGAGGAAGAATGGCGGTATAGACTGGCCACTAGCGCTGACGGCCAAAGCCAAAGACACATTGGTGCCTTTTTCGGCAGATGTTGATGAGCCGACCTGCTTTTGTCCTTTGCGSGCGATGGTTTTGACAGGTCTGGTTGGCACGGTCGGGCACCCGGTTTCATTCATGTTCCATATTCGGTGAGGTTCAAACGGCGTCTTACCGAGAACGGATGAAAGGTTGGCAAAGAATACATCGACATTCTCTTTGTTGAATCGCTTCGCACGGCTCTGGCTTACTTGCTCTGGTGTTCGCAGTGACAAATTTTTGTCGCGTTTCATGAACGCCAACTGCCAATCCTTACTCGCCTGTTGATTGTCGTTCCATGGATCCGGATATGACGCGAAAACTTTCCGAGCAAATTCATACGCGAGCTTACGAAGCTCCATCAAACTAATTCCATAGTTGATGTCGCTGGCCTGGAGAATGTAGCTTATCAGCGCCTTCTCTTGTTCGATGTTGAAGATCTGAAAAAAAAAATTCTTTATTATTCGATGAAAGAAAAAGAAAGAAACCAGCAGAACTTACTGTTTTTGTGCCCATCGTCG
The DNA here is from genome assembly GCF_001853355.1 of Bactrocera latifrons. Classification (NCBI taxonomy): domain Eukaryota; kingdom Metazoa; phylum Arthropoda; class Insecta; order Diptera; family Tephritidae; genus Bactrocera; species Bactrocera latifrons. The sequence continues at coordinate 177,835 of NW_017537059.1, forward strand.
TGCTTTCAGCCAGCAAATTCTTCATTACATCGGCATTGGCAGTAGTAACGTCGATGCTCGCACCATCAAATGCTGCAATATAACGCATCAGGTTGGTCCTCGGAATTTTGTGTGCCGTCGCAGATTGTCGAACGCTGTTGTGATGTATTTCACCGACTTGATCGCCTCCAAAATGTTGTCGAAATCAACAATTTTCTCTTGTTTGTACCACGGCATAATGACTAAAAAAAATTTTTCGGAGCACGAAACTATCAGGAAATGTTGAAAAACTATTGTRTTGTTGAAATTCTGCACGAAAAATCACTTATACACGTCAAATATATGAAGTTAGCATGTCAAATGTAAAAAACTATGTGGCCCGACATTCCCCGTAATAAGTGCCCCGACATTCCCCAAACGCTCATATTTGCAAAATGGCAGTGGATAATGAACACAATGTAAATTCGTGCAAAATTTCTTTTGTGTGTAGAAGGCTAAAGGCTCAACTAATATTATAAACATATTTACCTGGATGAATTTATTGGAAAATGTGAAAAAAATCAACTGTACACAGAGTTGAAAGAAAACTTTCGGAGTGTCGAATTTCTTTTTGTTGTCGCAGAGAGGTTATAACATGTGTTCACAGCTCGAGTGCTATATAGAAACTGAGCTTAGTATGAGACGAGCCGATGACAGTTGGTTGCAACTTTCAACCTGTACTAGGGAAAAAAATATCGCGCTGGCCCGGGATTCCCCATGTACCCAACATTCCCCACCTTCCCCTACGTGTGGATTACTGCACGACCAGTAACGCATATTTTGCTAATTGTCGAAGCCATTAAGGCAGAAACCAGACTTATCGCTGATGCATGATGATTTTTCGATAAAAATTCGGATAATTTTCAAGTTGTTGCTCAGCCCAATTCACGAACATACGATGATTCTGGTGGTTAAGCGGCTTCAGTTCTTGCGTTAATTTGAACTTGTAAGGATGTAGGCCGAAATCTTTTCACAAAATTCGCCACAATTTGGTTTTGGATTAAAATTTTTCCATTAGATGCTCAATTGTTGATCTGACACGACGATTTTGACGATCGTAAATTGAACGTAGCGCTCTTAAAGTTGAGGCCACTGACTCCGAATATCGGTAGTTAGTTTTAATAATTTTGACTCGTTGTTGGATAATAAAATGGCAAACCAAGATTAAAATAAATCAACCCAAAAATAAATCTTTCACAAAAAATTATTGGAAAGTAACCACTAGTTGATCGTCAAGAATCAAGCGCTTCCAGTTCGTGAAGTGCAGGCCCAGTTTGCTGTTGTACTTATATGCATGCTTGTCAAGAATAGGAAGTTAAGCAAACAGTTGAAAGGGACAATGAACGACAGAATGAAATGACGTTCCACCAAAAATCATTTATATATGCTGTCTTATTTAAGAATTGTATCGTAATACCATCAAAATCGTTATGAACAACTACAAAAACAAATAAACGCTAAGACTGCAAATAAAGCTCTACAAAAGAGTTATTACAATAGCTATAATAGCGAGAAATAATAATAAATTCTCAAGTGTCACAAATGTTTATTTCGGGGGAGGCACATTCGTAAAGACCTTTATGCAATTCAATGTGTACACATATTTACAAATGCGTATACTTACGCACAATGCTGTCGAACATCCACCATAGCGCATTAGAAAGGTGGGCGCGGAACGGAGATCGGAATGGCCACAGTAAAATTCCGTGAAAATCATTGTTGAAGGGGAGCAAAATGAAATGCCGAGATGTCATCGTATAACTGAATTGTTGTTTTTTTTTTTTTTTTTGAAACGGCCTAAACCATAACAATACCCACATACTCTTTGTCACAATAAAACATTAACAATAACATTTATGTGAGTTAGGCGTAAACGAGTTAACTTGCACAATTGTGTGCATTAAGAGAAGTCGTTATGGAAGGGATGACAGCAGTTTAAAAATATCAAACCAAAATTAAATATTTAAACACTTACAACAATGAATTTTAACCGAATGTTTTCCTGAGAAATTATGTTTTATATTATTCACCTTACATTGTGATAATAGTTACAAATATGGCAGCTGAAACACGGTTTTATTTTTTTACCCTGAATAGGGTATATACCCGAACTAGTCCCTTAGTTTATAAAGTTCCGATCTGAAATTTTACATACATATGCCATTTTTTCTTAAAGAAACTGCTTATTTGTCGGAAACGCCAAATTAGGACCGCTACAACATATAGTTGAATTACAAACTGAACGGAAAAATATAAAGCCTTGTATGGAAAACGTATATATTTAACAAACATTAGGGAAATTCAGAATCTGGTGCAAATGGTCTTGCATATTTTCAATTGCAAATTAGTGAGGATATTTTTGCTTTTACACTAACAAAATGTGTTTTTTTATAAAAATACGATGTGCGATGCACCTGATACACCCTTGCACATAAGTAATCCTAAAACGACATTTTATTATTTGCAACACTGGTTTGCAAATTTTCAGCTGCTGTCAAAAATAAAAACATTGTTAAAAAATTTTGAATAAAGTCAGGCTAAAACACGAAAAGTCAAATAAAAAGTGGAGCGAAAAAGAATTACAGAGTATACAGGATTTCTTGCAGGAAGCATCAGAAATAAAAGTGCCGTATAAAAATATTTCTTACCATTCAGCAGCTTCATCAAATAAAGCGTCAGTTACTTCGTTTACAAACAACGTTTTTCTTCGCCGATCAGCTGTGAATTAATGGTCTTTGAAAGGGTTGCACGGAAATGACAAAAAAGACGTTCATGGTTGATGGTAAATATTTGCAATTGCATAATTTTGTAAACTCAGATGCACAAGATTCTGAATTTCCCTATTTTCATTTCAGTGCATTCTTGCACATTTAGGTCAAAATTTCAGCCAAACCGAACTCATATAATATATTAATATTTACTTGAAATGTGAAAATGCGCAAACTTTAGAAAAACTGAAAACGAGCAACCTCTGTCGGTCATCCGATTCTCATTTTTGGAAGAGGAATTTCGAAGAGAAAAATTTGACTCGAATGTAATTAGATTCCATTAACCCGAATTTTTGCGTATAGTTAGCGAATTGAAGGTGCGGGGGATAGCTGAAAGAGCAGGCGGTACAAAAGACCTCATTGGTCATATAATGAATAAACTATTCAGTACGAGCAAGGTGTGGATTCACCATTAGCTCAGTCCAGACACGTTAAACGCTATTTAAGCGCAAGGTGATGGCTTTCGTTTTCTGGGACGCTACATCGACTATCTTAAAAAAGGTAAAACGGTCATAAAACTCTACATTGACTTTTTGATAAAAAAAAATTATTTTCAGCAATAAGAATAGACCGGCTCACACATTCGCTGTCACCATGGTCTAATTGGTCCATTTATACTACATACAACCCAAGTCCCCAACTGCAGTAGTCTTTATATGACTTTCTTGCATTTCTAAATGTTCAAAAGGCACCTGGCGGCAAACATTTTTGTCAAATTACAATATTATAACTGCCAAGGAGGTCTTCTATGTAACAAATCTTATAAGTTTTGAAAATTATTCAGGTATTTTTATAAAAAAACACTCATATTTAGAAGATTTTATTACTTAAAAAAACTTCATTGTACAAGTACAAACCTGTTGCATCCATATCCGGCAGTTCACCGTGAGTTAATCACTATTAAATAAAGATCCAAAAGTTTTAAGAATTTGTTTCAACTGATCGTATACTTCATCGATTGACGACAATACACTATCAATAATGGCAAAATAGAAACTAAATTTAACATTTTAACAATAAATATTAAACAAATAAATAAAATGTGTAGAGAAAATTAATATAAATTCTTGCACTCTATGCAATTGCCTAACTTGCCTATATAGACGGGCCGACCCAGAAAACTGTTTCTGGTCTAGATTTTCCTAAATTTTACAAAGTAGCTTTCAAATGCTTTCAAAGTGCTATATGTGTATCAGGTAAATCCGATACACGTATCGACTAAATGAAATATATTTGCAGTAATTGAGGCGGTTGATCTGGTTTTGGCACTATTGAACCATGCAAATTTATTTATTACGATATTAAATAATTAATATTTGTCATCCTTGTTTCTGTTATTGCAAACAATCATTTGTTGAAGAATACGGTGTAACTTCTGATCGTGTGATGGTGTAGTGTGTGGTGTGTATGTAGTTGCTATGTGTTGCAATTTATTGCGTTGGTGTAGGTGATTGGTTATGTGTGTTGTATATTTTACCTTGCAAGTCGGCATGAAGCCGCCGAATGATATTAGATCCAAAAGAAGTCATGCGAAAGCAGTTGTTGTATTGAAAGATGTGTTGAAGAAAGCGGCTGGAATCGGAAACACTTCCATCAGACAATGGTTGTGGTGGTGTAAGTAATGGATCCAGTTTAAGTTTTCCACTTGCGCAACACAATCCAGCCGTTTCTCTTTTGAACTTTAACGCATTACAATATCGGCATATAGTCGTCATTGGTCTACCATCTAAATATTTATAACCACTGTAGTTCGCAGTGCGATCATTTTGGAATGTCAAGCGATTGTATGATGCCAATGATCTTCGTGTCCTCACCCGTTGTCTCAATCGGGCATTTTCTCTTATTATATATTGTCTTTCTTCGCTTAAGTTCTGTGAATACACTTGTTGCTGGCTTACATGTCTTGTTCCTCTATGGATTTTGGACTATGGACAGAGGGTGAATGTAACCTCAAATGCACGATCTACATAATACAACTTACCACCTTAAAGACAAATACCTGTTGTTGAAATTGAATGAAAATTTGCACAATACACGTGATTGATTTAATGGTTTCCAATTGAAACGTTAGGAAACTAATGACTTTTTTTTTAAATTTTTTTTTCAAAATTTCACAATGAACACAGGTTTGTCACATGAAATTAACTGAGCAGAGAACAATGAGTAGCTGTCAAACAATGTATCACGCACCGGCGCCATTTACTTAAAATATTATTTTGTAGCTATGTATCAGAAATGGTGCTGTATGTAAAAAAGATTTTCCCGCTTTTCTGTTGAAATTTTTCCTGAATTTTCTTTGCTATAAACCTCACGGAGCCCGAGACTTTTCCAACGACTGCAAAACCGTGGAAAGCGGTTTGTGAGTTCTGGAGTTATAGCGTCAGGAAGGAAACCCGACTTATATTTAAATAGTAGATACCTAACTTGTAAGAATCAAAGGAACATCCTTCAGGTGCAGGCCTTTCTTGACTTATACTGAAGGCCATAAACTTAGACTTAATTTTATTTATATATTTCAGTACGTCAACCAATATTACTTTTAAAACATCTTGAAATGAGACACATGTCATATATGATTTTAAATCCACCGAAGAGGCTAAGTTAAACATATATTTATTTAGTTGAGTTCCACACTCAACGCCAACCAGAGGAATGCAATTTATTTTATTAGAGATATGCAGTTTTTAAGAAAACTTGTCTATTTAGTTTTATTAAAACATCAGACATTTTACTTAACAAAAAGGTAGGATGGAGTCATGTGTTCACGCAAGTGAGGAAAGTTCTCTGATTGCCAATCACTTGGGAGTGGCCTAAAACGATTCTTTTCATATTGCTCCAGCAGCTCACGACTTCCGTTCCTAAACCAAGTATCCTCTGGGTACCCAAACGCCCAGACGCCGTCCTTCCCTTCCGTCGGGGCGTAGGAGCAAATCAGCAATATGTTGAAAACTTCGCTTTGATGCGGATTTGCATGAAGGGACGAATAGATGGGCAGGCAGACATTCTCTTAGATTTCAACGGATTTTGTCCTTCTGACCATTTAAGTATTCAGAGCTCCTACCTCGATTAGGCTTAAGTGACACAAACAACCGTTAGGGTAACAAAAATTGTATACTCTTTAGCAACACGTTGCAAGAGAAAAGGGAATGTGTTTTTTTATTGTGCAAAACAAAACTTGGTAGCATTTAAGGTGACGGTTATACCACTTTAATGAAAGATCCGTACACTCCCTTGTACGAATTCAACTCGATGTCTTTGTTGTTGGTGTGGCACGTAATTTTTTAGAGAAGTATAATTGTGATATAGTGGGTATGTGAGTGCAAGGGATTGCCTTGACCCTATTAAATCCATATTTGTTTTTACGACAGTGTGACACTCAGAAATACCTGGAAAGTGATGCTATTTTTAATGTCGAGCAGAACGACAAACCAATTTTGGAATTCGCCAAAGCTCCCCAAAATCTCGACTTACTAACCAAATAGTAATATAGTTCCGGCCCGGTTGGTAGCCGGTTATGAGAATTTTACTGTAATAGGTGTAAATATAAATATATAAGGGCTTGGAGAATAATCGGTTATCCATGAAAGGCACTCAACAGTGACCCATCTTACTGAGCAATTCCCAAACGACGAGTGCGTTTATTTTACAGAAGCAAACCTGCAAAACCGAGTTGCAACATCAATCGTAGATGTGCAGGTAAAGGCCACATTCCGAAAAGAACGTAAGGTGGATTTGCCTGAAGACGTCGGTGGTGAGTATCTATACACATCCCTCGGCAACAAGGGAGACATTGCTTGCTTATAATTTTAAACGAAGCGCTGAAACTTATTGCGAATGAAATATTTGCGATGGTTGGAAAATTACTGCCCGTTTTCGGTATGCCTGCCCCACAGAGAACGGTAGACCTGTACAATTATTATGTCAGAAAGTTAGGTTTTGATACTGTGCACTCAGTATTCAAGCTCCCGCTAAACCTTGCAATTAAAGAAACGTTCATTTTCAACATCAGCAAAAGTAATAGTCGCGGTGCTCTATTACAATGGTGCAAATTGAATGTGTGGGACGAATCCACAATGTCGCAAAAGCGAGCGATTGAAGATGGGTGGAGTGGTCGTCTTGCTGTCCGGTGATTACCGGCAGACGTTGCAAGGAACCGCGGCGGACGAGACAAACGCATGCTTTATGGATTTGCCGATGTGGGCTAAGATAGAGCGCTTACAGTGGAAAACGAGTATGAGAGTTAGTTTTTTGAATGATCAGTCTCTCAGTGTTTTCGCGCCTACGAGCTAATTCGTTTCACGTGTTTTGCACTTTACTTTTCCTTCTTTCTATACTGATTTTTCTAACTTTTCAATACAGTCAGTTCCAAAGGTAAAATTTTTTCAAAATTTCCCCTGGTGGGACCCAAGTGGGAAATAATATGTTGGCCCTGTTAGATTCTAGCCCCGAACCAAAAAGAAAAAAAACCAAAGCGACAAAATTTGACTTCTTCCCCACTCTACCAACAAAAGCAAAAGACCATCCCAAATATTTGGTGGTAAGTGCGACAGACAAATACTCCTGTTTCGCTATCCACAAAGCTTTATTAAACATAAGCCCTGAAATAATAAAAATCAGCGAGCTATGGGACGGAAACCTACTTCTTCTTGTGAAAAACAACATTATCGCCAAAAAATTCACGTCTATAAAACAACTATTAGGAGTTTGCAACGTCAAAATTGACTTACACAAAAATCTGAACTCTAGCAAAGGAACCATTTACGCTCCTTGCTTAAATGACGTTCCAGACGTAGAAATAGTTGAAAATCTGAAGGAGCAGGGTGTGTCGTCCATCTACAAATTCCCCAAGTATGTAAATTTGAACAAATAAAAAAATAACCACTATCCACTCAGACAACAAATGCTCACATCGCGAAGCAGTAAACATACATAAATTGCAAACTCCACCAACTTTTACTTCTTCATCTCCCTCATTCTCTAACGTATTAAACAACTCAACCAACAAAGACAACGACAATAACAAGAACACAACAAATCCAACTTGAAATTCATACAGTTACTCCCTCTCTCAACTCAAATAATAACTATAACCAAATCCAAAACAAACAAATTYACCAAACTCAACAAACAACATTTACTCATTAAACTCATTACCAACCTCAACGGCAGTCGATGACTCTTCCACGACGACTCTCGACTACGCTTCAACGATCCCACTCATCTCCAACTGTATTACTCACCTTAACAACTCAACCTCCCACTCACCCTCCGTACAAATAGATACTCTCAGTTCTGAATAGACTATGCGTATTCTTCAACGGAATTTGAAAGGTCTATTTAACAACTACGCTGACCTTAATCTCCTTAGCAATCAATTTTCAGCACACATTACCGGACTACAAGAAACACATCTCCCCGCTAATAATCTGCTTACACTCCCAACAACTAAATAGGTTACTTTTATAATCTCCCCCGCAATAMAACAGCTAAACAAGGAATAGCCATTTTTATAAAAAAATCTGTTATACATAAACAAATTCCTATATCGTCCAACATAGCCACCCTAGCAGTGGAAATCGACATACGCTTTAAATTTTCGGTAATTATTTGCCACATACCACCGCTCCAAAATTTTAACTCCAGAGAAATCATAAAGATCGCCGATTCCTTTTCTATACCATTTATAATTTTGGGCGATTTCAACGCTTGGAGCCCTTTTTGGGGCTCTGGTTCTACAAACCGCAGAGGTCAGGAGTTAGAAGACGCCATACTTGCCAAAAGCCTTGATGGGCAACCAACACACTTCTCCACACATAATTCGTTCACCCACGTAGACATTGTCCTTTCATCGGCCTCAATTACTCCTAAACTTTCGTCCCTGATATTAAAAGATTTACATAATAGTGACCATTTCCCCATCGTAACCACCCTGTCTACTCCCAGTTGATATACCATTAAACCGAGAGCAAAATTCTTAACTGAGAAAGCTGATTGGGCTAAGTATTGTTCACTTATCTCCTCTTTTATTCTGGAAAAAGCTATATCTAGCAACATAAACGTGGAAGCATCCACAATAAAATCTGTTATACTCTCAGCTGCACACTTAGCCATTCCCTAAACTAATACTAAACAGTTTTCCACAAAGCTTCCATATTGGTCTAAAATGTTATCTGTGTTAAGAAATAGAAAACAAACGTTATGGGCTACCTACAAACACAACCGAACAATCAACAACTTAATACAATACAAAAAAGCCAATACCACTTTTCGTAAGGAATTAAAAAATGCAAAAAGACAATCGTTTGTAAAATTTACAGCTAACATAAAGCCTACCTCTAGTCCTAAAAAGGTTTGGTCGGATATAAAAGCTCTGTCGGGCGCATCTAAACACCCTTCCACAAGATTGGAAAAAAGCTGCTGTTATACCTGTTCCCAATCCTAACAAAAACAGCCCCTCCGTCCCCAACTTTAGATCTATATCCCTAATACCCTGTATATCTACGGTGCTTGAAAAAATTAAATCCGTGAGAATTATGTGGTACGCCAAGAAAAAAGGGTTGATAAGCTCTAACCAGTTCGCATTTCAAAAAGGTCTCGGTGTCATCGACCCACTTCTGTATTTTGAACACTGTGCTTCGACAACGCTCKCYGCAAGAAACCACCTGTCCGTCCTTAGTCTAGATTTTGAAAAG
>NW_017537059.1:188425-200783 GCF_001853355.1 Bactrocera latifrons
CGGGTCGAAAACAGATACTACTATCACGTTTGCAGTGTCAAACGATCAGGGTGTCGCTATTACTGTCGGTGCTTTGCCAACATATTGCTCGGTTTTTACAGCAGAAGCTGCAGCAATTTACGAAGCGGTTCTATTCGCCTAATCAACAGGAGATAAACATATAATATGTAGCGGTAGTAAATCAATCATTGATGCACTTCAAAACTCAACAAATAATTCATGGCTAATACAGAATATACGCGACAAACTCTTCCATCATGAAAGCAGCATAAAAATAATGTGGGTACCAGGGCATGCTGGTATAAAAGGCAATSAGACAGCAGATAAACATGCAAAAGAAGGTAGTAGAGAGCCGCTGGTGTTCTTTCCCCACTTTACTACTAAAGACATCAAAGAACATATAAAAAAAATACTGCCATAATATACATCTCCGAGATTGAACTAGCTAAAAACATCACTACAGAGATCAAAACCCAACTGGTGTAAAACCTATCTACCCATCGGACTGCTCATGCCACAACATCAAGAAGTTCACTATTCTTCGAATAGGCCACACTACAAGAACTCACAGCCATATTCTTAACGGTACCGATCAACCAAGCTGTCACCATTGCAACGCTCCCACCCAATCAGTCAGTCATTCACCTTATCGATGAATGTCCTGCACTGCGTTTATTAAGGAAATCAACCTTTGGGAATAAGAGACCTTCCGAACTTCTCAAAGCAACAAATAGCGATAACATCAGTGCCATTAATAAATTTCTTAAACTATGTAACATCAAAGACATAAAACACCACATACAACTAAATAACCTTACTCTTCTTTTCACCATAATCTTAGTATTAAGAGCCGAAGGCCCTGGTAGACAGTGCTGATTCTTACAAGTGGATTAATTATTTATAATTAGTTCTCTTTTAAATAAGTAAATAAATAAAAATATTATACATATTTATTTTACCTAATAAATCGGTGGGCAAACCTACTTCATAAATAAATTGTAGCTCGAACCAGTAACTCGCACTATAAAACTTTTTAAAAATCTTGTTATACAGCACGGGTGAACAATAGAGAGTTATAAAGTCGTCAAAATTGGGTAAAAAACATAACCAAAAAATTATATAGTATTTATTGGTAATGTAAGTTATTTGCAAATTTTTGTAAAGTTTTCTTTTTTATAAAAAGTTTAGTAACTTAGTAAATTTTTTACCGATTTTTTAAAAGAAACATTTGTTAAACTCGGTATTAAACGTACTCTTTGATTAAATTAAATAATGTGTGAAAATATCCAAAAAGTTAGAAAAAGAGTAACAAAAGTTAAGGTTATTGTGCAAAAATAGGAAAATCTCTTAAGCTATGTATACTAAGACATCATATATCAAAAAATCGAAGGATCTGATATTCTTCTCTCTTAAACCGTTCTTAAAGTAAAAAATCGGTTGATAATTAGTTAAAAGTTTTACACCGTTACATTGATTGTTTCTTGATTTTTACACAGGAAAGTGAAAGAACCGAATGGCATTTAAAATTGGGTTACATGGGAAGTAGGCGTAGCTGTAGTCTGATTTCATACATTTTCACTAAAATCGGTCCAGCGGTTCTCGAGATATGTGTTTTCACCTAAAAGTAGGCGGTGCCACACCCATAGCCGACTACGACTCCACTAAAGCCCTGTCATCCCATCTTGCGGGTAAATTTCATGTCTCTGGCGTATTATTTTTTGATTTATCTCGCTTTTACGTTAGATTTATCGCGGTAGAAAATCTCATAATATTTGCTCTAGACGTATTTGTTTGTTTTATCTTAAGTAGTTTTGGAGATATGAACATTAAACATTATAGAGAACGGGGCCACGTCCACTTTTTCAAAACTTTTTTCCCACAGGAACCCCTTAGCACTGCGTTTTCCTGTGCAAATTGGAGCTTAACATTTTAATTTATTGTTAGTTATGGCACTTTACATATATGACGCATATCAAGCTTCATCAAGATATTTAAATTTTTACTCAAGTTACAGCTTGCACGGACCGACAGACGGACAATCATCCGGATTTCAACTTATTTCGTCATCCTATTAATATTATAATCTTCCAAATAAATTTCATCCCCTGCAAAGTAATCCCGATGCAATGCCCTTATGCCAACTGATTTTCTAATCTTCGAAACACTGGTTGTACTCAAATTCCGGGATGGCCTTCAGTTCCGTCTTCGCTGCGGCTTGAATCTCCTCTATCGTATAAAAACGGTGTCCTCGGAGTGGTCTTTTGAGCTTGGTGAAAATGCCAGAAGTCGCACGGCGCCAGATCAGGTGAATACGGTGGTTGCGGAACGATATGGGTTGAGTTTTTGACGAAATGATCACGAATTAAGAGGGCAGTATGGGATGGTGCATTATCGTGGTGTAAAAACCAAGAATTGTCTTTCCACAATTCCGGCCTTTTTAGGCGGATAACGTTACGCAAACGACGTATAACGTTCAAATACGTTCAAACGTTCCTTGTTGACTGTGTGACCGGTTGGAAGGAATTCATAATGCACAACACCACGATAATTGAAGAAAACAGTCAACACGACCTTGATTTTTGAGCGACTTTGGTGCGATTTTTTTGGTCTCGGTTTTTTTGGCACGATATTCGCTCGATTGATCGGTTGTTTCGGGATCGTAAGCATAGATCCAAGCCTCATCGCCAGTTATAAAGCGTTTCATGACACCCTTGTAGTCGGAAAGCATCGTTTCACACACTTCAACACGATGCCTTTTTACCAAAAAATTCAATGTTTTCGGTACCAGTTGAGATTTGACGCGCTTAAGGCCCAAAACATCCTTCAAAATGGTATTGGCTGAGTACTTCGATATGGTAACTTCGTCAGCAAGGTCTCTAATTGTTAATCGATGGTTTTCCAATACCAAATCTTTGATTTGTTGAACGTGAGCTTCACCGATTGAAGTGGATGGTCGCCCTGGACGCTCTGCGTCTTCGACACGTTCACGGCCGGCTTGGAAGTCACTATACCACTTGTAAAAATTTTTTTTAGACATAGCTCATCACCAAAGGCTTTCTGCACCATCCTCAACGTGTCCGCGGCAGAAAATTGATGAACAAAATTGAAAACAAAATTTAATGCAAATTCTTTGCTCAACAAATTTCGACATCGCAAAAAACGAAAAACTTACTTTTAGCAGCTCACAAAACGACACTTATCTCAAGCACTAATGAATATTTTGACATGAAATTTGACATAAATGTGACTGACCAACCTAAAAAAAAAAAAATTATTCTCCAAATCGTTCGACGCGCGTTCACTTTCCAGGTGTTTCGACTTTATTCTTCTTTGTAGGACTGTGTTATTCTCAGAAAAAGATGCTCATTGTGTTGCTTTAAAAAACTTACATTGACTGATATACAGTCTAAAGTCAAAAAGAAGTTCGAAAACCTTCGTGTGATTTATTCAGGGGTTAAAGGGAGTTTTAACCCGATTTTACCCTTTTCTGGGCCAAAGGCCCGTGTTGGTTAGAATAAATAATCCCTGGATGTTGATTCGCCTCGTTATATATATATCTATAGAGCATTTTAATTTCATTTCGGATACATGAAAATTTTGTTTTCTGTGTTGAAAAAATATCCTGAAAATTTTAGTCCTTAATTTTAATTTTTAATTTTTGATTTTTTACGTTTTTCTTATATTTTTAATACAAAAGTTTCCAAAGGAAAAGTTGTAGGAAATTAAATTTAGGGTAATTCTGATAGGCTTAAATAAAAAATTAATATAAGTAAAATCAATGAATCAAATTTAAGGTACAAACGTTTTAAAAAAATCAATATTTTTTTACATTATTTTTTTTAAATCGCATATATTTCTGCAGCCAATCATTTTTATGACCTGAAAGTACAGATCTTTTTTATCCGGAATTTAATTTATCTCGATTAGTTCTAACAACCCTTAAGTGAACAAAATACTTGTTCCAGCATGTTGCGAGAGTATATGTAAAAAAGCTATAGATATTATACAATTTTCCCAATGTGCACAGAAAAAGAAAGTCCCTAGAGCATGAGACGAATTTATTGACGTTAAATCGACAATGTATATCGAGGAAAAACGAAACGATTTTAGAACTAGGTACCATCTATATCCAGTAGTAGTGTAGATTATTTTATTTAAGTGATTTTACACCCGGTATATTACATTTGTTTATTTCGATATTATTATTACTTCCATCAAAGTATTTATTATTATTGATTTTTAATTATTTGTTATAATTGCTATTTATTTTTATGATTGAAATCCTTTTAAACAATAAACACATCAAGTTTAATTTATCATAATCCTTCCACAATAGGTATGGTTTTCAAACCGACGGGCAAAATGGAGACGCGAAGAAAAACTACGAACTCAACGGCGCTCAGCGGACCATATCAGCAATAATGGCGGTTCTGTTGGTGGTCGGTCGAGCACCGGCAATACGGCTGCAATTTCCGCCGCCGCCGTGGTCAGCCATCAAAGTGGATCTGGGATAAATGGAGTTGGCAGCGTCGGAGTGGGCGGTGGTGCAGCTGCCGACATCAATTCCGCTAGCAACAATGGTAGCGCCGCAGCAGGTTCAAATGGAGGTGGAACAAGCGCTTCAGCAGCGGTGTCAATACCAGGAACAAGTGATGGTGGTTCAGCCATTTCGGCATTGGGTGATTCAGTAGCCGCAGCAGCAGTGACAACTGTTGTGGTTGGTGGTCATGGCAGCTCAGTGAGTCCTCCTTTACAATCCGTTGCGACTCGCCTTCCCCTGAACACTGGTTTCAACACGATGTATTCTTCGATACCACAGCCTATGGCTACAATGGCAGAGAACTACAAGTAGGTTATCTATATTGAAGTGCTTACCACACATTGCACTAAAATTAGAGTATCTTAAGAAATATTGATGCAGTTTTGGCTTGTTTTACAATGTTTTACAGATATAATTTTCTATATTTCAGCTCTATGACCTCGTCCTTGAGCTCAATGACGTCAACTTGTTTGCAGCAACGCGATGGCTATCCATATATGTTTCACGATCCACTTACGTTGGGTTCTGTGCCCTATGCAGCTCACACACGACCATCTTGCAATCCTGCTGCGGCCCATCAACAGCCACCACCACAACATACATCGGTATATGGAGGCAGTGCAGCAAATGCATCTGGCGGTACGGGTAGAAATATTCGATGTTAATAACCTAATTATGAACAAATGCTAAAGGTGTTTGCTAAAAGTAAACCACATTAATAATTGTACCTAGTTAGATTTAAACGTCTTCCGATTTCCGAAGTCCACATATCGAGCACCACTCTGCTTTACCAAATATTATTCCACACCATATATTTTAAATTATTTACTAAGATAAAATTTATCAATTAAAAATTGAATACTATATGTGCTCATTTATATTTCAGATAACCATACATTTCCAGGTGTCATTTCGGCAGGTGTGTCTGTACCCGTGCAAATACCCTCTCAAAGTGCTAGCGATTTAACTAGCACTAATTACTGGCCCCGTCTCCAGTGATCTACACTGTTACTAACTCCGTCATCAACCGCATCAGTAGCTAACATTGGAACAGGTCAGTCGTCAATTGGTTCTGTAACCGGTTCGCCTCGCCCAGACATTAGTGTTTCTGCTGCGGCTGCCGCAGCAGCTGTTGTCGCAAACGCAGCCGCGGCGACGTCCGTGGCTGCTGCGGCAGCCGCGGCAGCTGTTGCTTCTGCAGCTATAAACGCGAGCGCTAATGCAGTAAGCGGTGACAGTGGTGGCTTTGTCAGCATAGGCACACCTTCACCTGTCGGCAGCAATGCAAGCAGCAGCCATAGCACGTTCAGTGGATCCAACACCGGCAGGGGATTACAGGCCAGTGCTACAGGAGCAATAGTAGAAGCGACAAATAACACAATGAACGATTTCAATGAGAACGAAACTATCGGCTCAGGTACAAGAGCATCGGCAGAAACCATTTTGGCAACACCACCACCGACACTAATGCTAACTGTTCAACAGCAACAACAACAAGGCATACAAAGAGTGATGCAGCATCAACAACACCATCACTATTCACATCCTCATTACAGCCATCATGTGCACGGTCACCACCACCAATATCAACAATTGCAGCATTTGCATCAACATCAGCAATATCTAACCGCTCATGCGGCACATCAGCACCGTCACCAACAAATGCAGTCCCACAAACAGCCGCAGCATCAAATGCAAACGGTTTTGCAACATCACCCACATACCCATTCACATTCGCTGCTGCATGCACATTCACAACAGCAGCATGAACCGCACTGTTACCACTAGCGATAAATGAACAAATATAAAAAACAAGATACTCGAACCTCTTACTTAAATATTGTAGAGGCCTTCGTTTCGTCAAAACTTAGATAGTCAGGAATCTATCAAACAACCGGTGTAATTCAATATAGATAGTAAAGGAAGAGATTATAACACCCAATAAGCTATCTACATACTCGCTGCTATTAAATTCATGACTTGAGAACGTTGAAATTGCATTCATATGTAAAGTGACCAAGACAAACCTATCCTTTCTTATATATAAACACAATCGTATATTCAGAAACATAGATCTTTTCTCATTTTCTAAAGTAATCAGAACAAAAAAAAAGACACACACAAAAGAAATTAGGAACCTAAATTTTTAACACAAAATCAGTTTACGTATATTTTTGAAATATCGGATGTAACCGAACATTTTATACTCTTGCAAGTTGCAGGGATCAAAGCCCGGGAATTTTTTTAAGGTGTTAGCAAATCCTTGTATCTAACAAATAAGAAAGTGCTATGTTCGGATGCAACCGAACATTTTATACTATCGCAGTTTGCAAGAATCAAGGCCAGGGAAATACTTTAAGATGTAAAACGTCAACCAAAGAATCGGAGTCTACGCAATTTTGTACATACATGCATATACTCAATATAACTCATACACTGGCCGACAAATTCGGCATAGGATTTCTTAGAACAAAGAAGACTATTATATGTAATATGGGAGTTGGGTAGTATCGACACGACTTTATATACGTATTAACTATTGTCATGCCAAATAATAAAAAAATTACCCTGGGTTTCATTAAACCATACAATCAAGAATCAGATGGAGCAAAGTCAGCCTGATGTTCGAAAATCCTAGAAAATCCAATTGTATCTATTTTAGGTACAAAGAAGATCTGTTCGTAAAACAAAGGCAGTGGTCCCATTACGCTTATCTACGAACACGTAATTTTTTTTTGTACAAAGGAACTCGGAGATTCAGAAAGATATTTAAATTTTTACTGAAGTTACAGCATAACCGGACGGACAGACAGATATTCAACCGGATTTCAACTGTTCTCGTCATCCTGATCATTTATAAACATGTATAAATAACCTTATATATATCTCGCTTAGTTTTAGGGGATACGTACAACCGTTAGGTGAACACAATAATTATTATACTCTGAAGCAACGGGTTGCAAGAGTATAAAAATGTTGCGAAAGATTGAAACTTATATTAAAGGACATAAACTTAGAATTAGTTTTATTGCTTTAATTTAGTTCGCATTAGTTTATATTAAAAACATCTTCAAATGAGATATGTGTGATACGTGATTAATTGGATTGTAGAAACTCAATTTAATATGTTGAGTTAATGTGGAAAAATCAGTCAAAAGATCGGAATTCACTATTTTAGAGATTTGAAGTGTCTGCTTATTTCAAAACCTATTCCATTCTAATTCAGCGTTACACCATTTTATCTTTAAGAAAGCTTGCCCATTACAATTATAGTATTACTATGTTAACGAAACTAAAATATCACACATTTGGACCAACCTGAAAGATTTAACAGATGTAAAGAAATAAATCATTTAATATGGTATTTTGAGGGCAGATTGCATTAATTTTGGCATTGCTCAGATATACTCCACAACGTATTTTGAATTTTATATATAAATAATACTAACATTGTGACATATTCGACATAAAATTGGTTGTAATAACGAAATTGAATTTAAGTTGTACATGGCAGTTGCGGTTGAATTGCTCGTTTTTACCTATTTTTGCCAATACTACATACAATTAACATACCACAGACTAATAAAATGCTCTCAGGGTTTCATTAAGGTACCTTACATACAAACACCGATCATATGGAGTAAACTCATCCACGTCATTTGGGGGCTAGGTCAAGTTTTCACCCAAGGTTTTCATTTTGGGCAAAGGATGTGTTGTTATGAATTACGCACGCTCTCTTATTTTCATTAAATTAACTCACATTTTGACCGATATATGCGATATAGAGTCACCCGGAAGTTCGACCACTTTTACATTAGTTATATGGGGGCTAAGGAGCTCCACCCATTTTTGACACACCGATAAACTTCAGTTATATATCTCACAGTTTGACCGACATTTTCGTTCAACCTCTATTGCTCTATGGGCTACGTCGTTCCCCTATGATAAATTACAGTTCAATATATTTGTAATTAGTTATAGAACTTTATTCGTTTTAGTTTAATGACGTTTTTGGGCGGAGAAGCAGTCCGACTAAGCCTATATTCAAACTTATCCCCATTGATTAAAGGTATCCCGACGGACGGACAGACAGTGACTCGGTGTTCAACTCGTGTCGTCATCCTAATTGTTTATGTAAAGATAATCCTATATCTAATCTTCCACAAAACCTTTCTCTTGAAAAGTCGTAACATCGACTCATCAGACGTTTTCATCGTCTATGCCCCTGACCATGTAGTAGGACGAGAATAATGAGTGACTTATACAGTGTGGTCTTTATTTATCGAGAGAGGATTTTACTCTTCAATTGCATACTCAGTCCGAAGTAGCACCTGTTGGAAAAAGTTGTTTGGCGTTGGATTTCGAGGCTGGTATTGTTCATAATTTCGTCAATTTTGCTCCAATCGATTTTAGATTTTATGGACTAAATTAAGAAAAAATGTAAAAAAAAATAAAACTTTACTCATTAAAATGAGGCAGAAAAGTTGTTGAGCTTAAGAAACTTGCATTGTGAAATACTTGTAATTATGCCATAATTTCACATTAAATCTTCGCCGTGATCAAACATCAGTTATGATAAAATTATGGATGCCCCTGTTTAAGCGAAGAAACCTTGGTATAGCGGAGTCATACTGGTATTACGTTGGTCTGAACTTAGTAGAATAATAAGCTTTGAATTGTTTTTTTTTGCCTGTGATAAAGGCTTAGATACTCAAGAATCATTCCTTAAGTTGTTTATGTGGATAACCAAAACATCAATCACATTGTAAGAGCACTAGCCGATCGCGGAACAACGAGTTAATTAAAGCTAGTTAGCAGAGGAATCTTTATGTCGCAAATTTTTAAAACAATTTTGCGCTGGCAAATTGTAATTCCGAACTGTCAAGAGTGTATAATAAAGTGGGCTTTCATTAACGTTAGTTGTTGTTGTTGTTGTAACGGCAGAATTCTGCCGAGTTGACAGTCCTTGGCCGGATAAAAATCCGGATCCGTTCCGGTTTTCGTAGACCCGACTGTCGTGGGAACGGATTAACGTTAGTAAAGTGCTGTTGCTTTAATTTATTCTATGTATTCGTACAATTAGTATTCAATTCAGTTTATGTAATACTTTTTGCAAATGCTCAAAATATTGTACAACATTTTCATATTAGTACATACATAAATACGTATAGATATATATGTAAAATGTGCATAAATCTATTATAAAAATATACCCATTCTGGTAATTTCGGTTTTTGTTGGGAGCCACTTGACGGAAGAATTGCAATTTGTTAATAAGTAAAGAAAAATAAATACATCATAGCCGACAACGAAACTTAATATGTTACACATAGTAAATATGTAGAAAATTAGTTTAAGTATAAATATAAAGTCAGTAGGAAATGATGAGACGTATATGGTAAAACTGGTGCATCCCTTCTTAACAAGGTGTCCATTACTTCCCTTGTTGACTGTGTTTCGGCAAGCGCCGCCTGAAATTTCATTTTTAGCTCTAAATATAAGGATCTAGCGTAAGCAAGCACTTTATTCTCAATTTAAACCGTAAATCATGTGTATATAGCATGGGATCTTTAATATTTTGAATTAAAGAAGTAAACCTACAACCTTGGAAAAATTATATTCTAGTACACTATTTTTCACTCTACAAAAAAGGTCAGAATGATAAATAAATGAAAATAAAGAGCTTATTTCCATTGAATCCTTCTCTTTAGGACAAAGACGGAAATTTCAGGGAAGGCGTATTAAAAAAAAATTAATTTGAGAAATAACGAATACCCCACTTCACATGAACATTAAAAATATTATAGTGCTACAGTGTACTCGTATCTTTATATATGTACATACATAAAGTCATATTTACACTTGTATGGTTTTTAAATTATTTACATTTAATAATCTACATAGAGAATTATTTGCAATCGTCATTTTCGAATTAATGTCATGTAATCATGTAAGAAACATTATTTTATTTTCACTATTTTGTATATACATATAAGTTCCCATACACAATTAAATAAATTTACGTGTACCCACATATTATGTGAATAGGTATAGTGCATAAAATTTATATTTATACAAGGGGTTTTTGCCTGGTAGGGAGGCTGCGTTGCAGACATGAACCATTTTTAAATTATCTTGTTTATTTCTAACAAAATTCAAAACTCTCAAAATATATGTTGAAATACTATAATTTGCATGATATAGTATTTCTCTACCTCATTTTTCAGTTTGTACAATTTAATAACAAAATGGTTTGCTTCACAGGAGCGTCAACCTTCAGGGAAGTTGGGCATCCCACTTATTCCAGTGTGAGAGCGCCTCAAAATAAGCGTTTTTTGTAACATTTTCCATTATGGCCAGATTGAGCAAAATAAAATTTTTTGGGCATTTAAATTAAAACACCCAACATTTATTACGATTACAAATTATTATATATTGGACTTTTAATATATGGCGAAACTACTTAATTCCTTTTTTATGATTTTATGGTATATTAAAACAACTGACTTTCGATATTTCAATACTTAATAAGGTGAATTAAGCCTGTTAGTTCTAAATTAATAAATGTTTTTAATCATTTGTAATAGAAAATTAATTCTATTATGCATCAAATTACAAAACGTTTCATAATATATATTTAAATTTCGCATTTTCTTTGATTTTCATTATTTTAAATTTTTATTAGCGATCTTGAACGGCGGCAATAAATTCCTCCGTTCACATATATTTTTGGTATAATTTCAATCTAACTGTTCCAGTCATTCCAATTGCAAAATGTCAAAACCTACTCAATCCAGTCAATTGTCAAAGTTCGGTAGGTTTTGACGTTTAACAATTGCTCTCGCACTTCCAGTGAGAGAGGAGTTGGGGATCTCATTATCTCTACTTATTTTACTTTATTTTAGGGTTCTGTTGAGCTTCATTTTTGTGAAATCGCCACATCTAATTTGTATTTCCAGTGCGCGTCATATGTAAGTCGGCTATTACACGAAGCAACTTTTGTTGCTGATTCTCGGGCGATTCTCATTTGCTGTTGCCCATTGCATTCACACGAGCAACTTGTGCGCAACTCTGTTCGAGTTTTTTTCTCATTTAGGGTGTTCACGATAAGGTGGTTATCGGGTTATGTGGTTAGGTGATTAAGTAAACACCAACAAATTGCGGTATGACAAAATAACCAACTTTGACCAACCTAGGCCCTTGTTTACATATTATGCGGTTGTTAGAAAGTCGTTGGAATTTTACTAAATCGCAGCACAAAAAATAAATAAAACTAAGTGAATGGCATTTCCATTTAGATTTTCTTATTGGTTTTTTGTTTACAATTACATTGTGACACTGTTCAGGGCGCAAGATGTCTGCAAATTTTATACAAAGAATTTTTTGAACCCTTAAAATTGGGATTATAAGAAGCACATACTTTAATAAAGTCCATTTCCTGAATAGCAGAACTTATTTTAAATTCAATTATGTTGCTTYTTAAACTTTGTTTATGCATTTTATAAGTAGGAATGTAAAAATAAGCAAATAACAATGCAATATAGGATGTTCACGGAGCATAGAGGTTATTTTTAATCTAATAACCACATAACCCGATAACCACCTTATCGTGAACAGCCTAATTCTCTTTCACTTTACTTTAACCCATTGTCGTTTCTTTTTCCTTACAGGTATTTGGGCCACTCTATCACATATATTAATCAGTTCTGTCAATTAAGAAATACATTTTATTTATAATTCAAAAATAAAACAAAGGTTGTGTGACAGATCTTGACTATCGTCTGAATCAATTTGTATGGCTTCCTCCACACATTTTCT
>NW_017537059.1:202818-204345 GCF_001853355.1 Bactrocera latifrons
ACCGTATTACTTAACACTTGAGACGCGAATTTAACTTTCATTTTTTGAAAGGTATTGGGGTAAATATGAGCATCGGTTAATTTATGCGCACACCGATAACTCGATTTAGAGTCCTGTTTATAAAAATGGACTATATCTGACCAACATAGGTGACTATTTTTAAAATCAACTTTATTCTTCATATTTTGTAAACAGTTTCGACTATATTTCAATAAATGGGAGCTATCGTAAAAAAAACATATTTCCTTACAATTAACGTTGAAAAAAGGACGTGACATTGAAACACCTAACAAATTAGCTATTTTGAAAATTGGTAGCCTGGTCACAAACAAAATGGCAAGGAACTAGCTCTATATTTTGAAGTTAGGTAATGGCTTCCAGAATATATTTCTTGAGGACATCCCCTTTACATGAGTCTCTAACAAAAAAATAAGCTAACGGGTGGGGCCAAGGTTCTCCACCTATACCTTGCACCATTATGGTCATTGCAGTTGTGGTTATTCTAGATGTGCGATTTTCATCGCCATAATCTTCAACACCTATCACCCTATCAAATTTTGTATCATACTGCAAATGATATTTCATCACAAGAAACTGATATGAACTTTTGTTCGAAGGAAGATCCCTTACTCCTAATTTGTAAAGATTTTATGCTGCTTTGGGTGCAACCTGGGAAACGAGGCCAATCTGMGACAAAATTATGTAACGTAATTTCTGAGGGAAAACTAAGTTGATGCTTTAGGTAGTGGCAAGTGATTGGCGAAAAAAAATACACCCAAAGCTAATGTTTTAAGAAAACAATCATATCGCCGACCGTGACTTTGGTGATTACTATTTAAGAAACTACTCCTAATACAAGCACCTAACTGAGGAGGAACTTTGCTGCAAACTATCTCAAGAGGATCTGACTTTTCCCTAAATGAACTACTTCTTAACATTTTCCTACATCTTTCTAATTCAGTTGCCATTTCGACCAACTGAGCTTTTAAACTCCTATTCTTCTGTTATTTTTCATCTAATTTTATTTTTAAAATCCTATTCTCTTCCCTCAATTTTTTTTTCTATCTGTCCCTGCTCTCAGACCCCTACCTGTTTGCGCGGCTTTTTCACTACTATTTAGTAGTTCCTCCTCAAGAAGTGGAAGAGGCTCTAAAATATTATCGCGGTATTCCCTTTCGAAAAGTGGAAGCAGCTGCCTCGATGCACCGTTTGCATTTGAGGCAGATCCTTCCATTTGGGGAAAAAAATCTTCAACGCCCATTTAAATAGTATTTTCAAAAAAAGAATTTGGGGCGTTAAATATTGGCTCAATAAATAAATTCATATCCGAAACGGCTCTCGGACGCAATTTTTTTGCGTTACGCATTTCATTAGAAAAATGCCGCTCACACTCAAAAATGTGTTTAGGTGTTTTTTCATTTAGACCTAAACGTTTGAGCCAACATTTACGCCTATTAAAAGAAACAAAATAAAATACGAAATGTTATATACTACATAAATATGTATAATAATAATAGTGCAAAAAGT
>NW_017537059.1:205345-207746 GCF_001853355.1 Bactrocera latifrons
AAAATATATATACATATTGCAGTTGCAAGTACGGGTTTTATTGTAAAACAATAGTAACAAATAAACAAATGCATTATTTCCCTTGTGTGTGAAATACTGCATTAGAAAAAATATATCGGTTGTGGTATTTGCTATATGTGACGATGAAGCATAAATTGGTCCTAAACAACTTAATAATAAATAACATCTAAGCCCCAAATTCAAATTTGTATTGTTTTGTAATTTAATATTGATCATTAACAAACTCAAGTGCCGGTAGCATCTCCATTCCCCTTTGTTTTGTTTTTTTTTTGTTGAGTTTTGCAGGCGAATACTGCAGGGAACGCTTGTTTGCGCGACCAACATTAAGCTCAACTTAAAAACTTCGCTAAGTCATTTATTGAAATATTTATTGCGGTCTCACCCCTGGCAAAGCAACTTTGGTTCTGCTACTCCAAGAGAGTATTTATACTCGTACGTCAGCACTTACAAATAACGACCATAAAAAAAAATTTTGAGTAAAAAATAGTGTGTTGAAGAAATTAAATTTTGAAACGATTATATGTGGTTTGATGTAGCACATACAAATTTTGTTAAAGTGTTATATTATTGTATATACATATGTTTAAATATTAGATATTTCAAACTCAGAACAGTACATCTACAAATAATACGTGTGCGTCAGTTAAGTATGGTGAAGTATATGCAATATTATAATGTATTAATTAACAACATGAGGTCGATACAGCTACAAAGGTTTCTACATCTCTACTGACGTATGGAGAGAAAGTTTACAGAGAGTTTACTACTCAATGTATTTCTATTACGCTGCAAACCATGACCGTTGCCAGAAATGGGGTAAATATCCAGCAAACTATGAAACTATTGGCATCAGTTTATACGTTTGGTCTATGAATGTATGTTTGGTAGCTGTCTGGCGATTTTTATATATTGAATCAATGGACCCTTAGTGCATTACCTGAAGCGGAATTTTCAAATTCGAAACCCTTTCTCTGTTCAGAGAATGCCAAATCTGGCGAATACCAGCCATCGTACCAGCTATAACTCTTGTTTCGAGTGAAGTTTGATCTCAATTAGTTTATGTTATTATATAGCATAATAATTTTGTTTCAATAACGTCCATTTTTTGTGACAGCTACATATTCATTTCTAACCTCATAAATTACGTGTATTTTTTTAAATAACTTTATTAATAGGATATATTTTATATTTACGTTTTTAGTGTCGTAAATATGCCACAAACATGTTCTAACGAGAATGTCGTTAGTGAGAATAGTATCAGATTATTGCTGGAGTCTTAAAAAGATCTTCTATAAGCCATATATTCATCATTCCTCTGTATGTTTGTACTCTTTAAGAATATAATAATATATATCTTGATGTCTCAAGAAGACCTAGCGAGTAAATTTTTTCATTCGCATATTTTTGTTAAGTGGGCCTTTTATATTCAAAATTACATATTTATTAAAATTGAGATCCCAGTCTTGTTGTCGTTAAAATGCTTTGCTTTGCCCGCACTTCTTGGCCATTAGCGCTTGGTATTCGTACGTCGACTTTGTTAAAATGTTTTGTTTCGTCTTAAATATTAAGATTATATCGTAAAAACGTTCCCCTATCTGTTATTAATTGTGACGGCAGACCAAGAGAGGATGTGAATTCATTAAGTGTTTAAGGAACGTTTCTGCTTTATGAATCGCGTTCGGCTTTAATTGTTATAAATTTACTGAATGCGTCTGATACAACTAATGCGTAACAGATTCCGAACTTGCTTTGTATAAATGGATACATATGGCCCAGATGAATGCTGAAATGAAATTGACTTAACTCAAATTAAAATGCTGAGTAGCCCGGTGTACCCTGTCTATTAATGGCGCAATTATACAATGTACCAGCGTATCCCTTTTGGAACCACAAATTTTAGCTCATTGGATTCTTTACGGAATAACCAATGATTATCTAGCTTGTATCCAGCCTTTTAGGTTTTGTCACAAAAGGTTGTGAGGAGCTAATCGCTCGATACTTTAAGAATGAAACTTGCTGAAACAACTTTGTTTTCAGATTGGTAGGGCCTTGACTTAAAACGCCGACGTGCTGTAGATGACTATCTTATCGACGTACACACCAGAGACCTGCACGAGTAATTAAAAAAGTAACATGTTAGCAAGCGGCGATGCCGATGCGGTAACGCTACGTAACGGTACTTTGGCATCGCCGATTACTAACATGTTACTCAATTAGTATTGTTCGCGAAGAAAAGAACTGGCACTTTCGCATTAGCAAAGATTTTGCATTTGTGCTATTATTTAAATCTATATAATGGAAATTTTACAACATATTAAAAGTGGTGTTTATAAACTTAGTGATGCATCGGGTTTAAGTGACATCTGGAAGTTTTACAATA
>NW_017537059.1:209864-222918 GCF_001853355.1 Bactrocera latifrons
TCTTCTTTTTCGTTTGTCTTTTGGAATGACTGTTAGGGGTATCTCTTTTCAAATTCCTGCAGTAGTCCGCTAACATTGACGCATCCCATCGGCCCTGGTATCTCTTTTCTATTGTCGAGATATCTTGGTGAAATCGTTCACTATGTTCGTCACTTACATCACCGCAGTTAGAAGGGAAAAAATCAAGATGAGAGTGAAGAAAATGAATTTTTAGGGACATATGGCAACCCAACTGTTGATACTTTTGAAGGAGATTGTTCACAAGTTCAACATAATTTTCATTTTTCTTATTGCCCAAAAAACCATGAACGACTGCTCTAAAAGATTCCCATGCTTCTTTTTCAAAGCCCTGTAAAACTTAATCAAAGTTTTGGTCCTTTAGAATCTCTCTTATTTGAGATCCGATAAAGATTCCCTCTTTAATTTTGGCGTCGCTTATACGTGGAAATTTACTTCGCAGGTATTGGAATGCTGGTCCATCCTTGTTGAGAGCCTTCACAAAGTTTTTCATTAGTCCCAATTTGATATGTAAAGGTGGTAGAAGAATTTTTTGGGAATTAACTAGAGGAAGGTGCTGTACGTTCTTTTCTCCAGGATTAAGGGTTAGTCTATCATTGCAATCTTTTATTATGTAATGTAAAGATCTAGCCCGACTATCCCACTCGCACAAAAAACAACAGTACTTGGTATAGCCCGTTTGTAGACCCAACACCATTGCTATGACTTTTAGATCACCACAAATCTGCCATTCGTGCTCTGAGTACGCGTATGATATAGCATCTAAAATTAATTTCGTATTTTCGTATGTTTCTTCAGTATGTACAGCGCGGCATAACAGAATCGATAGTTGCTTTTAAGCTTAATTTTGAGGAGTCTATGAACAGCCGCCATTCCTGTGGATGGTATTCAATGTTCAAAGCGTTCATCAAGCCATTTACGTTATTACAGAATGCAAGCTGGTTTTCGGATTTGAAATATTGCATCAAGTTCTTCTGACAATATCTGTATAAACTGATTTTGACATCCGGTTGAAGCAAATTCCATTGCTTAAGTCTCGATCCTAGTAATTCCGCTTTATCTTTTGGCAAATTTAAATCTCGTATAAGGTCGCTGAGTTTATCTTGCGAAATTCTTTGAGGTTCGTCACAAAAAATATTGTCTCCCATAAACTGTGGCGATTGTGAGGTTATAGGCTCATTGTAGTCAACTTCCATTGAATTAATCGCTTCTTCAGAATCTTGCTGGTATTCTTCAGAAGGTCGAGGAACAGGTAAATCGATTCCATCTAGTACAGGTCGCGATACAGAGGCTACGTCAGGGTATACTACGCTTCCTTTCTTTTTTTGTGATATACCGTGCTAGATGGGTGGAGTCAAGCAAAAGTAACAGTCATACGCATGATTGGTAGGTTCCCTCCACATCATTGGTACACCAAAAGGCAATGAACGTTTCTTTTTGTTTAGGCACTTAGTTAGATTTGTGGAGCAAGTTGTGCAACTAAAATGTGGTACCCACGACTTGTCTTGGATTTTAATTTTAATTCCAAAATAATGGAAGTAAGCAGTTTCTAAACGTTGTGAGCATCTTTGGTTAGTAATCACTAAATATTTTGAGTTATCATCATTAATGTAATAAATCTGTCACTCTATTATATTTATAAGGCATAAATGCACAATAAAAGCTAATTATGAATTTTAACTTGTATATTTATGTTCAACGAGTGAAATACAATCAATATAGCATATTTTCATGTAGAAGGCAATTTTGATGTAGACCAGTGTAATTAGAGGGGGAAACTTCCTATCGTCGACCCGAGGTGTACGATTTTTTTGGAAATTCTTGGAAATCGTTAAATTTTTGTCAAATAAAAACAAAAATTATTATTCATGTCAACTGAAGAGCTCTAAGGGAAAAGTTGTTGTAATTAAGGGTATAGAGTCCGCCGTAGACTCTAGTGAAGTGAAAGAAGCATTGGTAGAATGCGGTTTCGGTATTTAATCTGTTGTAAATATATTTAATAGTACCACAGCCAATGTTTAAAATTGAATTGTTGCCGATTTCGAATCAACTTAAAAAAACGAGACTCATCCAATGTATAATTTGAAATATTTGCTACATCGTAGAGTAATTGTGGAAGAACCACATAAAAGAAACGGTCCGGTACAATGTTCTAACTGCCAAGAATATGGGCTTACTAAATCATACTGCACTCTACGCAGTGTTTGTGTTGTATGTGGTGATTTACATCCCATTTCGAAATGCACCCTTAAGAAGGAAGAATTAAATAAAAAATGCACCAATTGTGGAGAAAATAACTCTGCTACCTACAATGGTTGTCCAGTATATAAAGATTTGAAATCGAAGTTGTCACAGGGCATTCAAACACGTCGTAACCAAATGTTACAAACACCCCGTAATGAAATTATTGCAACCTCAGAGAAAAGTTCAAATCCTTCTTTCTTCTATCAATAATAATATGCAAGGAAGCTATGCAAATGCGGTGAAAGGCAACACTGTGCAGATGTAATTGCCACAAAGTCCTCCGAATCCAGGTATTGAAACTATGATTATAAATCTTACACGGTGTATGGCACAATTAATGTCTAGCATGCAAAACATGATCCAAGATTTAATAAAATCACAAAATCAAATGCTGCAAAATTTAGTAAGTAAAAAATGAGCTTACTAAATATCTGTATATGGAATACTAACCAACATAAATTAGAGATTATCAGATTTGTGTCTGAAAGAATATAGATGTAATGCTTATATCAGAAACTCATTTARCAAATAAAAATAATTTCAATATACCGGGATTTAGGGTCAACGTCACAAATCATCCAGATGGAAAAGCGCATGGTGGGACAGTGTTGATTAGAAATCGTTTAAACCACTATGCCCTAGAATCTCATACTACTCCACAGTTACAAGCTATAACAACATCACTCAAAAATCGGGATTGTGGCTTAAACCTTACGGCTATATACTGTCCACTAGGGTGGGTCGATTCCGGACTTTTTTCGATTCGGGATTTCTAATAGTGCGGAAAAGTTGCCTTCCTTCCTGATTGTTTTGAGATCGGATTGCATCTTCAACCCCAACTCCGGCCTTGAAATTTTGAAAATTCGACTACAATCGTGAAATTGTCTACCTAGCGCCTGAAATACGCATCTTATGGCAAAATGTATAAAGCAAAAGTTAAAAAAGCGGCGCGTCACAGCCCAAGGTGAAAATTGTTGCGGGAATGGCAGTTACATCGCTCCCTTTCAACTCTGGTGCAACTGAAATCTGCTGTACGAAAGTTAAAAAGCGCTTAAACGCGAAGAAGAACACAACACTGAAAATTATATAAAGAAACTGTGCCCAAACTCTCGCAAGCAAAACTCCCTTTGGAAAGCCCAAAAGTTTTTCAAGCCACCAGTAGATTCTAACATGCCTCTAAGACAGTTGAATGGTAATTGAGCACGTAGTGATGAGGATAAGGCAAATTGCTTTACAAATCACCTAGAAAAGCTATTTCAACCCAATTGCCCAAAGAACAACTTTGAGTTGCCAACCTTGGCAAATACCGCAAACGAGTCGCATGTCTCTATTAGGACTTCTACTTCTGAAGTTACTTGAATAATAAAAGAACTTAACCCAAAAAAGTCATCGGGACATGATAATATTGCCCCAAAAATGTTAATTGAGTTACCAAATATTGCCGTAAGAGAGCACTTTTGCTCTTCAATGCAATTCTTAATCTCGGACACTATCCAATTTCATGGAAAAAGTCGCAGATTCTCTTGATAGATGAACCTGGGAAAGACTTAATACAGCCGTCTTCATACAGACCAATCAGTCTTCTACCCTGTCTTTCAAAAGTATTTGAAAAAGTATTACTATCAAAGATGTCTCCTTTTCTCCACGAAAATAATACAATACCAATACATCAATTCGGATTTCGTGCGAAACATGACTCAATAAAACAACTAAATAGAATTACTAACGATATAAGGAAAGCATTTGAGCACAGGGAGTACTGTTCAGCAATATTTCTAGATGTAGCTCAGGCGTTTGATAAGGTGTTACACGAAGGTCTTTTATACAAGGTTAAAAAAATTCTACCTTTAGAATTGTATAAAACATAGGAGTCTTATTTACAAAATAGAAAATTTATGGTAAAAGTGGGAGATTTCATATCTGATGAACGACTGATAAGGGCTGGTGTACCCCAGGGCAGTGTTTTAGGCCCAACACTATACATCAAATATACAGCAGATTTTCCAACAGCTAACAATGTATTAACTTCAACTTTTGCGGACGACACAGCCGTACAAATGCCACATTTTAGCATCAAGAATATTAGCGGAGCATTTAAGTTCTGTCGAAGAATGGCTAGCGAACTGGCGTATAAATGTGAATGAACAGAAATGTAAGCATGTTACATTTTCGCTTAGACCAAAAATGTGACCGGCAGTAAAAATAAACAATATTTTAGTACCCCAAGCAAACGAAGTAACATATCTTGATATTCACCTAGATAGAAGGCTCACGTGGAGAAAACATATATCTAGCAAAATAACTTGCATGAAGATAAGAGCTGCAAATTTAAACTCCAAACTTAGCCTAGACAACAAAGTGATTTTATATAATGCGGTCACAAAGCCGATTTGTATGTATGGCATTCAACTGTGGGGTACGACCTGTGCAACTAATATAGACATAGTACAAAGGTTCCAATCAAAAATGCTTAGATCAATTACGTGTTCGCCATGGTACATGCGTAATGAAAATATCCATGAAGAACTTGGTATTTCTATGGTAAGGAAAGAAGTAGAAGACAGCAGAATTAAATATATGACTAAACTCCGTGATCACCCAAACCCTTTGGCTTATGCTTTGGTACGCTCCTGCGATCAAACACGCCTTCAAAGAAGAGATGTGCCCGCGTACTGAGGAGCAATGTATTACCAAAACAGCTCAATCACTTGCTTGAGCAGTCTAGTTTTTAATAAGATTTAAGATTTTATAACTTATTGTTAGGCTTGTAAAACAAAAAGCATATTCAATAAATAAAAAAAGATATTGAAAAAAAAGAAATTAGGAAAAACTTTCTAGTAGTAATATAAGTACATACTTCTAATATTAGCGTGCAGTCTTTCTTGGAATAATCCATGTGCACTAACATTTCTGCGCTATTTTTTACATGATTTTGTTCGTTAATATGCATTCACTAAATCAAAAGACATTCGGTTGAACAAAGTAACCATCAGATCTCACGAATTCGTAGATTGTATTCTTCACTTCAAATCTGGTGATAACTCATTCCAAATGATATGTGTAAAAAATTTGTATCACTTTTAAAGTCCACGATATTTGCACATGGTGTTTTCGAACTGCTTGTTTTTTCGAAGCACTTTTGTCAATCTGATTGGGGTATCTCCAAAACAACGTCGTTAAAGACCACTAATAAAAAATGTAAAACAATGAAAATTGATGACGAATCTAAACGTATTTGATGAAAAGCTTTATATTGTGAGATATTATGTTATTCATTTTGAATGGATAATTATTAAAAACATTTACAAATTGCGTTCTAAAATTCCATCATAAAGTATTGAAAGAGTCGGTTATTTTATTATATAATATCTTAAAAATATTATATTTGAATAGTCTCTCGAATCGTAATAAATGTTGGGTGATTTAATTTAAATGCCCAAAATTTTTTATTCTGTCCGATTTGATTATAATGAAAAATGTTATAAGAATTCTCACTGAAATAAGTTGAACATGCCTTTATTCCTTGATAAAAACTGGCCCTTGATGAAGCATCATCGCCAAAAATTTAATTCAGTTTATCGATGCACTGTTGCCACGATGAAAGTTGCAAAAATTATTCGCTCGAAAATGTTCGCGGTTTAAATCAATTTTTTTGCTGATATTTTGCGCATATTTCAAGTTACTGTAATCAACACAAACACCGGTCGTATGTTAAAACATTATGAAGATATAATGGGTAGTCGAAAAAGTCTTTTCGTATTTCTAATCAAACTTCAACTTATTTTTTATATTTATAAAGTAAACAGAACAGATGGTATTTTCGGCAAAATCAATTAATTTTATTCATAATAGTCTCCTTCTGCTTCAATACAACTTTTTTCCGGTATGGCAGTATACTGATGCAAGCCTTTTGAATGGCCTCTAAAATCGGTCACAAGGACGAATCGAATGTTGGATTCTGAGCAATTTTTGCTTGTTAGTCAATTTATGCGGAACAAAGTGTGCACACACCTTTCGTAAGCCSAAATRTTYGGTCAAAATRCGATAAATYGATGYTTTGRAGATGTTMAATTCCATTTCCATGAATTTCATTGATGATTTCGGCTGTTTTTTTTTTTTTTGTGAAGAATTCACGCACAGTTTCGATGGAATTTCCGGTGATCAGGGATTTTGATTGGCCCATATGTTGATCGTCATTTATGTCCTCACAATCACTTTGAAAACGTTGAAACCACTGGTGCACTCTGCTATTTTACCAAGTTTTTTAAACAAAATTTAATGTTGGCTGGCTCTTTGTTTGAAGCTCATTTTCGCACCAATAACACAACATACTGACACTTAAAACGTAATAACTTCACTTCCAATCGATGAAATGTCATGAAACTCGATAAAGATAGCAGATTCTAATGCACCAGTCGACATATAGATGGCGCCACCAGAGGGCGCTAGATTCAAAAAGTCCTTCGCCAATTGAAATTTCGAAATTTCCAGAACGGAAGCTACTCTAACTGAAACAGCATCGTCTCCGTAAACTTCACAAATTTCTTTGATGGCTTGCGTGGAATTCTTCCCTTTTTTTACAAAATTTCAAAATAAAGCAAATTTCTTAATTATTTTCACTCATTTTTGAATAGCTAGTGCAGCCGCTAAGGGATTCGCCGTTGCAGATTCGCAAAACTTTTCTCTCGAACACTCCTAATGCCGACTCATCAGATGATGTCATTGTCCATGCCTTCGCACCACATAGTAGGACGGGGAAACTGAGATTTTGCATTGGATTTGCAAAACTAGGATTGCGAAATTCCGAAATATAAAAGGAAGCCCACGTAGTTATATATATAAATATACATATATACAGGTATAAATGATCCGCAAGATAAGAAGAGTACTCTTTGTAATGGCATCGACATTCCACCTGACTTTAAATCGTTAGGTTGGTTAAAAAGAGTAATATACCTCTTGCAACTTGAAAGAGTATAAAATATTCTGTACACCTGAACTTAGCTCTTCCTTTCTTGTTTTATAATATTTCTTTTTTAATATTATTGAGTTTGCCACGAAGCGGCTTCAGACGAGCTAAGCGTCATTATCTAATAACAAAGTTTCTTTGTGCCCAAAATGGATAAAATCAGGCCCCTAACGACTAAATTCTTAATGTACGAATTTCAAAATTCCGCTTGAATTTATCGGTCAATATTTGAGATGTCTTAGCTAAATGAAAGAAACGTACAATATAAATATGATTCAGTTTAATTCTGAAAATGTGTGAAATTGGTGCATAAATTACCTCAGATGTCATATGATATGTATAATGATTCTATTATTCTATGACAAATAATATAATTGCTTGGAAACAGAGTCCGGGACATCCTTGAGTACTGGCAAAAGATAATCAGATAAAAAAGCAATCAGCCCAGATATTCCCTACTAGCCAAGCCCTAACAATATTCCTATTCATTTTGACTTCTAATATTTCGGAGAAGCAACATTTTTTATGAAACTAAGTATATGCCTACAATATACAGAATTTAATAGTATACCAATACATATATATGTATATAAATGATCAGCAAGACGAGCTGAGTCGATTTAGCAAGGTCCGTCTGTCTATATATTTTGAGATATCGATCTGAAATTTTACACACATTCTTTTCTTCTCATGAAACTGCTCATTTGTTGCAACCGCCGATATCGATATACTATAACATATAGCTGTCATATAAACTGTATGTTCTTGTATGGAATATTTCGTATATGTGAATGATATTATTTAGTATTAAGAGCGTACGTGTTTGTATGAAAATGTAATATCGCGATTTTATATTGTCATTTCTTTCATTGGCTGATAAGAAATAGGCTTTATGAGCGACGGGGCGCTTATCAAAATTGCCACTTAATTAAAAGTTCTAGTGGAAGTTGCTCACTTGCAGAGACCAATGCGTTGTTATGTAGTCACATCGCTTTGTGAATAGTGCTGTCAATTTTTCTGAAATAATTCTAATTTTAAGAACCACTTTTATTTTCTTATTCATTAATTATTCTTAGTGCATTTAACTAAAACACCATATTTTAGTTAACAGTTTTTCTAATGAAATGTTTACTTTTTCCTTTAACAATTTTGTGATTTTCTAAGTTTTGAGGCATAAAAATTAAATACAAATATATCAGCTGAAATAGCAAATTTGTAAGTACCCAATATATATGTATATACCCAAACATTTCTGGCAATTTCTCAAATAATCTTTTTATTGCAATATTATAGTTTTCAAAGCGTATAATGGTATGATTTTGATGTGTTAAAGCTTTAATCAAAACGTCTTATATCATAAAGATATATATTATGGATAATGGGTAACCTTATAATAAGTAAACCATACAATGAAAACTGATGTTAAAGTCCACCCGATTCCTACTCAAAAATGATGTTGGTTATCGGTTCTGGCTTATTATACATGTGGGAAAACCAAAATACGTATCTTAGAGATAAAAACATCTGCGGTCTTTGATCAACAAATACTACTTATATAACATATTCTATACTTCTCAGAAAAGCTTTAGAACTTAAAAAATACGTGCCTAACTCCTGTACTCACTGTGCTCTCCTTGCACAATTCAAATGTCGTATTAGTCTCCACGTTTGTTCATTCTGCACATTTCAGGAGAGGATGAGATTCCGAAATAATTTTGAAAAATTAATCGGTGATGCAACCGGAAGGGACGTACTATATATCGCAGGTGTCCTTAAGTTAGTAAAGAAATAGCAACAGAATGCTCAGTGGCAAAAGCATATTGAGCAGATCGAAGCAAATTTAAGTTGTTGTCTGGCTGCTTATATTAAGAAAGAATTAACGTCAATAAGAGAATCAACAGTATCGTAGAGAACGAATTTAGAGACATAAATGTTTGGAACCCGCAAATATATCGATAAGGGACTATCAGGCTTAGGTGGAGGACGTTGTAACAAACATGAATACGATAACTAAATCGAATCGACGATAAATAGCCAGAATTAACCAAACAGCGAAATTTGTAGTTGTCAGAATGTTCCAGAAGCGAAGTTTTGTTCAAGTGCATAAATTTTGTGTAGTGTACTACTGAACCTCTAGTGGATATCCAAAAAAGTGCACTAGTAAAAAAAAAAAAAATTTTCAGGTATATAAAACAAATTCACAACTGTCAGTTTCAAACCATTTTTAGTATGATATCCAAACTGGTATAGAACTGAGAGGTTCATGGTCTTCATAAATTAAAATAAATTAAAATCTTGCACTAAACTGCATAATTAAGTTACCAACTACTTAGTAATGGCATTACTTGGTTAACGATAATTAATGACTTTTTCATCGAAAAAACGGCGTACTTGTATAATTATAAGTATTTTTTTTAGTTATGTATACCATTTGTTAGAACCACTTAGTGTATTTACGATTTTAAAAACCTTTACTCGACAATCAAAGTCCATTTCTCCTATATATACATATATGTATGTATTTAATCTATAGATCGATAATTATGTTATAATAACAGGTAAGGAAGAGCTGAGTTCGAGTTAATAGAACATTTTATACTCAAGTTTAGACCAGGATCTAAAACAATTCGTACTCAACGTTCAATTACATTATTTTTATAGAAACTCTTCCATCTAATTCCTTAAAACATCACCCATATTGATCGAAAAAAAACACTTCATTAACTTTTGATATTACTTAGTTATACTCGAAAATAGTTTTGTAAAGATAACTCGCCCACTGATCAACGTCTGGGAGTTATGAACCAATTTTATAAATTCTTTGCATTAAACTACTACTTATATCCAATTTTATATGGTGTAGAGACAATAATATTAGGTATGTATATGAGCGCTTGGTTATATTTTAACCTGTTTTTGAAAGATCAGCTAGAAGCACCGAAGTCTACATATACGGTGTCTGTGGATTTTTTCTAGACGTAAGATGTCACGCTCTAAAGAAACTCTTTAGATCCAATTTAAAATTGCGAAGTCGTTTTTGTCCGATTTTACCCATTTTTATAATTTAACTGGTAGAAATTGGTTAATTAGCTACTTACATAGATATATGATTTCACCTAAAGGCGCAGGTGCCATGCCTAACATTCAATAGTTACACCGGCTCATACAACGCCTTTTCTTCGAGACCACTTATACGGTTATAGACGAGTTAACAACAGCGCGCCAGTCGTTTCTTTTTTCAACAATGTGGCATCAATTGGAGATTCCAAGCGAAGCCAAGTCCTTATCCACCTGAATGGCAGGTACCTTCTCTATTAAGTTCTGAGGCTCGACTTATTTTCTCTACGAGTAGATTGAAGAAGTCAAACGAAAGGGAGTTGTCTCGTTTGAAACCCCGTTTAATATCGAATTGTTCGGAGAGGTCCTCCCTGGTCCTGACGGAGCGTTTTGTACTGCTCAATGTCAGTTAACATAGCCGTATTAGTTTTGCGGGGATACCAACATCAGATAACGCGGCATAAAGGGAGCTCCTTATCGTGCTGTCAAAAGCAGCTTTGAAATCGATGAAGAAATGGTGCTTTTCAATACTCTTTTCACGGGTCTTTTCTAAGATTTGGCGCATGAATAATATCTGGTCAGTTGTTGATTTTCCAGGTCTAAAGGTACACTAATAACGTCCAATCAATTTGTTAACGGTGGGCTTTAATCTTTCCATAATACGTTTGGTAAAACGATGCGATGTTGAGGAAGCTTATTCACGATAGCTGGCGCAGATTGTGGGATCTCCCTTTTTGTGGATTGTGCAAATCACACTTAAATTCCAATCATCGGGCATGCTCTCTTCATTTATCAGTTCTTCATATCCAGATACATGATACATGCTCCTTAACTGTTCTTCGCCACCTTATATGAATAGTTCGTCCAGCAATCCATCGATCCTCGCCACTTTATTGCTCATCAGATGTGTAATTGCTATTGGAACTTCTTCATGGTCAATAGAACGTCTGCTCCATCGTCATCGATTGGGAAATCGGGTTCTCCTGATGTTATGTCTTCACTGCCATTCTGCCATTTTGCTGTTGCCCATAGTTCCCTTTTACTGAGTTGCTTTCTTAGCTACGCGCATTTTTTGCTGTACATAAGCGGAAGCGTATCTTGGCTGCAACAAGATAATTGATCGAGTCGATGTGCGGACCTTGGTGCGTACGCACGTCTGAAACACTGAAGACGTCTTCAGTCCATCACAACATGATCGATCTGGTTAGTTGCTTTTCGCTCCGGAAACAGCCAGGGAGCTTGATGAATTTCTTTATGATGAAATCCTTCTAAAGGCAATCATATTTCGGTCCCCGGCGCAGTCCATCAGCCCCAACCCATTTGGGGATGGCGGCAGATAGTCTCGACTGTTGTGCCAAAGATACCTTCCTTGCCCACCCTGGCGTTAAAGTCGTTAAGCACGACATTGTGGCGGGGACAGCTTCTACAAGTGCGTTCCGAGCGCTCATACAAAGCATCTGTGGCCATATCGTCCTTCTATTCTATCGGGGCGTGGGCACAGATCAGCGATATCTTGAAGAACTTCGCTTTGATGCGGATTGTAGATAGACGTTCACACACCTTGGTAAATGAAGGGACTCGGCGACGGAGTCTCTCCCACCTCGAATCCTACACAAAATTTGGGCTCCCTTACATGACAAGAAGTACCTCAGTCCTTGTCCCGTCCATCGCACTTCTTGGATGGTGGTGATGTCACCCTTTATTGGGGGCATTTTCTTTACTTAGCGGGTCCCATTCGGACAAAATTTTTAGTTTATTGAGTATATCATATTGCTTGGAGAATGCAAGCATTTTGGCTGAAGATTTCTTCACAGAAGAACCATCAATTTGTTTCAAATGATTTCCATATTTAAGGTGTACATTTTTTTATATTATTTGATGAATACGTTGTTTAGTCATATTTGACCAGGTTCCGCTTTTATTTGCCAGCAACTCATCAGACTATTGATTTGCTCCTGTCGTCAATGGTGGTTGTATGACCTATGCGCTTAGTTACACCATAGTTATCAGAAAATTTGTTATTGTGTTCCTATGCCTCTTTACAGAAATAGCAATTTGGCCAACTAATCCATCCATGGCTAATCAATACACGACCCTCTTCTGAAATTTTCCTAGAAATTCCAAAAAAAGGTATTTTTTTTTTGTCGTCTTAAATCTTTATCCATTTACTGTTCTTTCTTTAAGATTCTATCTCCGGTTTTTTAATACGCTTTTATTAGCTTCACTTGTATGTATGTATGTATGTATGTATGTATGTACGTTTGTAACATTTTAAGTGGTACTGAAACGTAGAATATTTGAGCGACACTGTAGGCGACAGTAAGTTTAAGCAACTCACCAAAAATATGCAACATCTATATAAAACTAGTTTTGGCGACATTTGAGTAGCATATGTACATATATGTATACTAAAATATACATATGTATATCCTTAAAGAAAGTATACTTTATATAGATATACTTATGTATACATATATGTAAGTACAACCGCGCACCAGAAGAAATAATATCAAATAATGCAAAACATGTGACTTTTAGGTAATAAAAAAATTAATAATTATAATAAAATTTTTGCAGTAAAAAAAAAAATTCAGATACTAGTTTTCAAAATGCCTCCGAGAAGCAACTGCAGTAGAAAACTCATTTTTTTTAACTTTGGCTGTCATGTCGATCTGAGCTTTTTAAAAATTGTCACCGAATCTAATGGCGGAGAATACGATTTAAGTTATATTCGTTTATATTTCACAATATTGGTAAATCTCATAG
>NW_017537060.1:0-12552 GCF_001853355.1 Bactrocera latifrons
GTACAAAGGATCGCATTAGGGAGGGGCATATTTGGACGTAATTTTTTTTGGAAAAGTGGTCGTGGCCCCAATGAAAATCAAAGAAACCTCGAAATTGAAATATATTTCATCAAACGTTTGCGATGTGATGCATAGTAGAATTCATGTTCAATTAGCAATGATTAAAAACATTTATTAATTGATAACTAATAGGCTTAATTCACATAATTAAGTACTGAAAGATTAAAAGTCAGTTGTTTAATGCACATAAAATCATAAAAAAGATTTAAGTAGTTTCAACAGATATTAAAAGTCTAACAGTTAATACTTTGCAATCGTAATAAATCGAACATTTCGTAATAAATGTTGGGGGTTTTAATTTAATTGCCCAAAAATCATTAATTTGTCCGATCTGGCTACAATGGAAAATTATGTAAAAAACGCTTATTTTCTTACACTGGAATAGGTTAAGCATTCCTTTATCCCTGGTACATACGCTCGCACGTTAACAAGCTGAAATCACAACAGACAGCCGAACGATTTTCTATCGACTCTGTATGTGGGACGACATTTCACTCTCTTTACGAACAGCTGCAAACGAAAATATTGGTTTTCGGAAAAGGCAAAAAGACAGCTGGTATGATGAGGAGTGTGGTATCGCAGCGGAGAGAAAACAGACTGCTTACCTGGCAACGTTATAATCGACCACAACACGTGGGAGATGAAATAGATACCGAAAGTTAAAGACGGAAGGGAGCCGCATTTGCAGACAAAGAAAGAGAGAGACCGAAATGCGTGAGTGTGAAGAGCTTGACAGGATGACCGGCAAGGGTAATACTCGAAAATTCTACGAAGAGATGCGGCGACTAACAGAAGGCTTGAAGACCGGAGTATACTTTTGAAGAACTC
Organism: Bactrocera latifrons; assembly: GCF_001853355.1. Taxonomy (NCBI): domain Eukaryota; kingdom Metazoa; phylum Arthropoda; class Insecta; order Diptera; family Tephritidae; genus Bactrocera; species Bactrocera latifrons. The sequence goes on from NW_017537060.1 coordinate 889, forward strand.
TCAGACGTGACCTAGCGACTGATGCCCAGAGCATACTAAAATTATGGAAGGAACCCTCCTCCAGTCTGCTGAATGGCAGTGAAAGCATAACACAAAGAGATGGTGAACTCGATTCCCCAGTCGATGATGATGGAGCGGACGTTCCAGGAAATCCGAACAGCAATTATCCGTCTGAAATAACAAAGTGCGTGGGGTTAATGGCAAAGCTATTCAAAACCGGCGGCAAAGATTTATAGAATATGGTGGGACGAAAGCATGCCCGACGATTGGAATTTAAGGGTGCCCTGCCCAATTCACAAAAAGGGAGATCCCACAATATGCGCCAATCTTATCAGTGTGGCTTTAGGCTTGGAAAATCAACAACTGACTAGATATTCATCATGCACCAAACCTTGGAAAAGACCCGAGAAAAGAGAATCGACACACACGATATCTTCGTAAATTTCAAAGCAACTTTTTACCGAAAGGTCCGTCAGGTTCGGGAATGACCTCTCCCAGCAGTTCCCCAGATTTGCATTCCATATGTCCAAATCGTTTATATTGAATCGCCTTATTTTTGAAACTAAGTTTTTATTTGGGACCCAGTAACCAGTACATTTTTCTCGTCTTGATTATAGACATATCGGCAGTGAAAATCGTTTACAATGTTGGGCCAAGCACGTTGCCTTGCGGAACATCTGCTTTGACTTCGTATATGTCGGAAGTATCATCCTTAATTCTAACGTAAAATTGTCTGCAATCCGGGTATGACCTAAGAAATAGGTACAGTGGTAGTTTAATTTTTATTTTAAATACAAACCCCTCGTGTCAGACTCTATTGAAAGCATGTTGAATGTCTAAGAAAACAGCCGAATAGTACTGTTTCTCTTCGAGATATTTTAGTATTTTTTTGGCGATTCCGTAGCATTGTTCAGGCGTTTCATGTAGTTGCCTGTATTCAATATGATGGTTGTAATGTAGAAGAATTCCAGAATTGGCAATAATCGTCGAAGAATATCCCTTCGAATATTTTGGAAAATATTGTCTGCAAACTTATTGGTCTGTAAGAGGTTATTTCGTTCCCGCGATTTTTTGGCTTCGGAATCATTATAACTTCGGCACATTTCCATTGCGTAGGAGAATGACTTAGCAAGGTGGTTGCCTAAAGCGTCGGCTATCCTTTTGTCAGTTCTACACCAAGAGTTGTTTTCATCTTATATCGGCACTTGTCGCTTCGGAGGACGTTTCAGATATTTGGCAGCTTTAAACAGATTATATTCATCGGTTTCATTTGGTTCGGCATTCTTAAGAAATTCTGCAGTAGAAGAATCTACAGCTCTGAAAACTTGGATTTTAAACCTTTAATTGCTTTGTTTAGCCTGGTTTTATCAACCGGATCTCTGCTATTCTGCAAGATCCTTCGAAGTAGTATTTTCTTTCGTACCATCTTCATCTGAATATGGCACATTGTTCATACAGTATGGCTTAGATGAATTAAGGGGATAAGCTAACTAAGCGGGTTAATGTATTTTTCGGTGAAGTTTTCCACGGCGTCATCTAAGTCTCGTGATGTTGTAATTTCCATATTTAGGTTTACGTGAGCCTTCAGCCAAGTTTAGAAAAATCGTATGTTCGCCCTTCTATTTAAAATATGATTTTGAGATGTGAAAACAACAGTCTTATTCACATTGATAACGAGTGCGGAATGATGTGGGATTATGCTTCCATAAATGGCGAAGTCGATAAGATCCGGAATTTTGTAAGGATCGGTCGGCCAGTATGTCGGTCTGCCAGCTGATAAAACATTTAAGTTATTTTGAGAAGCGCACTTTTACAGTTCGCGGAGATTGGTATTCGTAAGGCGTGAAGCCCACCATGGATGTTTGAAATTCAATTCACTTCCGGCTTAAAATCTGGGACATAATTAAAAGTTTCTTTTCTTATATTGAATCGAAGTGTGAGATATAAAGAAGTTATAACAATCGCTCCACTGACGGTCTGGATTTTCAAAGAAGCTCTTGCTCTTGCAAAACCCTTGCACGATGCACGAATTGTAAAATTTTCCACTTGAAGCAACGGCACAATAACAAGCACAAGCAGAAAATTATTTGCAATGGTTGTAAAATATGTCAGATGAAAACCCGTGTTTACTTTCGTGCAATGACACGTAAAAATATAATTGCAACCATGTTTTAGCTGTCATTTAACATAAAGACATATTATACCGTTAAATTGTTGAGGAAAGAAAGCTTTAAATAAATTTTATAATTTCTACTTAAGTCCTAAAGAATTTTTATAGTCTTTCATAAGATTGAATACTGAAGTTGCACCCCCAGCGAAGAGTAAAAGACAGCCGCCAAACAAGAAGTGGAAGGAGAGTGACGTGCACTCCATTGTACAGTTTTTAATTGACGAGGCGGAATTTGAGGTAAGCTTTTTTTTTAATTTTAGATCTATTTCGGTTTCATATATTTTCAGGCTCCAACTACGCAAATGTTTTACAAAAATAGCAGTTGGATGTCCTATGAGACGTGGTGCGGTGGAAGGTCCGGCATTTGAAGGCGTAGCACCGTAAAGCCCATGAGTGGCTCGCGTCAACGCGATACAAATTTTTAATAATATCCCTATTACAACCAGCTGCGGGAAATATCGTCTTCCTCTGCTTCCCCTGTCCGGTACTGCGTCGAATACTTTCTGAGCCGTTTTTTTGTCCATTCAGACGACAAGACCTAGTCAGCGAAGCCGCTGTCTTTTAATTCTGTGAACTATGTCAATGTCGTCGTATATCTCATCCAGCTCATTGTTCCATCGTGTGCGATCTTTCGCAGAACTTTTCTCTCGAAAACGCTAACATCGACTCATTAGTTCTTGTCATCGTCCAAGCTTCTGCACCATATAACAGGACAGGAATTATGAGTGACTTATAGAATTTGGCTTTTGTTCGCCGAGAGAGGACTTTGCTTCTCAATTGCCTAATCAGTCCGAAGTAGCACCTGTTGGCAAGAGTTATCCTGCGTTGGATTTCCAGATTGACATTGATGGTGGAGGATGGAGTATTGTGTAGAAGTTCACGTAAGTGAGGAAAGTTCTTTGATTCACTTGGGAGTGGTCAGAAATGATTCTTTGACATATGACTCAAGCAGCTCACGAGTTAAGGTCTTTGACCAAGTATCGTCTGGGTAGCCTAAGAACATCCGTTTGAATGGTTGTGTGCTGGGTTTGGGACCCGCCACGTAAACAAACACCCCCAATGAAAACGCAACAACAACCTCGGATGAGAGACCCCCCTTTTGATGACGGCCATGGCAAACGAATTAAGGATTATGAGTTGAGGGCATGCACCTGGAATGTCCGGTCCCTTAATTGGGAAAGTGCCGCTGCCTAGCCGGTTGAAGTCCTTTTAAAAATAAAGGCTGACATCACCGCCGTCTAAGAAATGCGATGGRCKGGRCAAGGACAGAGACGAGTAGGTCCATGTGGCATTTACTACAGTGGCCTTATAAAGGAGCGCAAGTTTGGTGTGGGATTCGTGGTGGGAGAGAGAATCCGTCGCCGAGTACTACCTTTCACCCCACTTAATGAACGTCTAGCCACAATCCGCATCAAAGCGAGGTTCTTCAACATATCGCTGATTTGCGCCCACAATTTTATGAGTGCTTGGAAAGCACTTATGAGAGTTGTCCCCGTCACGATGTCGTGCTTGGCGACTTTAACGCCAAGGTGGGCAAAGAAGGTATCTTTGGCACTACGGTCGGTAAATTCAGCCTCCACAAGGAAACATCCACAAATGGGTTGAGGCTGATCGACTTCGCCGGGGCCCGAAATATGGTTATCTGTAGTACTAGATTCCAGCATAAGGAGATACATCAAGCTACCTGGCTGTCTCCGGATCGAAAAACSACCAACCAGATCGATCACGTTGTGATAGACGGAAGACACGTCTCCAGTGTTTTAGATGTGCGTGCGCTCCGAGGTCCTAACATTAACCAAGATTTGCACGCGCCTCTGTGCAGCAAAAAGCGCACGCCATCAAACCCAAGGAAGGTTCGACGTCGAGAAGCTGCAATCACAACAGACAGCCGAACGATTTTCTACTCGGCTTGCACTCCTGCTCTTTGAGAACTCTCGTCAAAAACTCGGTATAAGGTAACTGTGGGAAGGCATTTCAAACTGTTTACGTACAGCCGCAACCGAAACCATTGGTTCTCGGGAAGTACAAAAGAACAGCTGTTACGACGTTGAAGTGCCGTGTCACAGTGGAGAGAAAACAGGCTGCCTACCTCGCAACGTTACGATCGACCACAACACGTGCGGGATGGGATAGATACCGAGAGTTGAAGAAGGAGGCGAGACGCATTTGGAGACAAAAAAGAAAGAGGCCGAAATGCGTGAGTRCGAWGAGCTTGATAAGCTGGCCGACAGGGGTAACGCTCGAAAACTCTACGAAAAAATTCGGCTGCTTACAGAAGGTTTCAAGACCGGAGCATACTCTTGTAGAACCTAAAAAGGTGATCTAGTCACCGATGCCCAGAGCATACTTAAATTGTGGAGGGAACACTTGTCCAGTCTGCTGAATGGCAGTGAAGGCACAACGCCAGGAGAAGGCGAACCCGATTCTCCAATCGATGATGATGGAGCAGACGTTCCATTGCCCGACCAGGAAGAAGCTCGAATAGAAATTACCCGTATGAAGAATAACGAAGCAGCGGGGGCCGATGGATTGCAGGCCAAGCTATTCAAACACGGCGGCGAAGAACTGATAAGGAGCATGCATCAGCTTCTCTGCAAAAAATAGTCGAACGAAAGCATGCCCAACGATTGGGATAAACCTCCTCAACATTGCAGGTAAGGCTCTACGAGCGTAAAGTCCACCGTCAACAAACTGAGTGGACCTTATCAGTGTGTTAGACCTGGCAAATCTACAACCGACCAGATATTCACCATGCGCCAAAATCTTGGAAAATACCCGTGAAAGGAGAATCGACACACACCACCTTTTCGTCGATTTCAAAGGTGCAGCACGCTGAGCGACATTAAAAGGTCCGTCAGAATCGGGACGGACCTCTCCGAGCCGTTCGATACCAAACGAGGTTTCAGACAAGGCGATTCCTTATCGTGCGACTTTTTCAACCTGCTTCTGGAGAATATAGTTCGAGCTGCAGAACTAAATAGAGAAGGTACCATCACTGTTGACAGTCATAGCTTTGAAGTTGTAGATAATTTCGTCTATCTTGGAACCAGCGTAAACACCGCCAACAATGTCAGCCTGGAAATCCATCGTAGGATAACTCTTGCCAACAGGTGCTACTTCGGAGTGAGTATGCAATTGAGAAGCAAAGTCCTCTATCGACGAACAAAAAACAGATCCTATATATACGGTGCAGAGGCTTGGACGATGAAAACAACTGATGAGTCGACGTTGCAAGTTTTCGAGAGAAAAATTCTGTGAAAGTATTTATGGTTCTTTGTGCGTTGGCCACGGCGAATATCGCATTCGATGGAACGATGAGCTGTACGACATGTATGACGACATTGACATAGTTCAGCGAATTATAAGACAGCGGCTACGCTGGCTGGTCATCTTGTCCGAATGGACGAAAACACTCCAGCTCTGAAGGTATTCGAAGCAGAGGAAGAGGAAGACCTCTACTCCGTTGGAAGGATCAGGTGGAGAAGGACCTGSCTTCACTTGGAATATCTACTTGGCGCCACGTAGCGAAAAGAAGAAACGACTGGCGAGCGGTTGTTCACTCGGCTATAATCGCGTAAGCGGTATCTACGCCAATTAAGAAGAAGAAGAATATATATAGATGTCGCTGATTTGTGGTTTTTGAGATATTTGCATTCATATAAATGAGCATCCTCCCCCGGACATCCACACACACACCACATCAACTCAACATATCAACAGTGACACACATCCTTCACCACACTCATCACATCACCACTTGCCATCCACATTAGTCCCGAGAGCAACACATATTGACACCCACACACAAGTACACCAACCAACAACCATGACACCGCTCCCATACCAAAACGGAAAAGGGAACTGAAGTTCAGTTGGTTATCGACATCAGCAACGATCGGTACTTTTCCGCGCATCTCTCACGTCGCAGAGATCATCAATTTACATACTTTTCAAACATCATCAATTTATAGACTTTTCAAAGATCATCAGTTTATATATTTTTAAATTTTCGGGAATTTTCCGTTTTCCTTTTCATCAAACCCTATTGGGTATATACTGTCCCGGAATCCTAACAGGATTATCATTTGTGAATTCTAAATTATTTAATAAAACCCTATTGGGGTATATACCGTCCACATAATTATTATTAAACAACTGTGAAAGTAATATTGGAATACGCGTGCACAAATAAATACTGTGCTTCATTTCGTGATTTACGGGAAATTTGTGGTGACCTAAAAAGTGAGTGCGGGATAAATACAGCATTTAAAGTTCAAAAAATCAACAATTTAAAATGCGTGTTTCTCCGATTTATAATGCATTTTACACTTATATTTTATACTTTTAAATCCACTAACACTACACTAAATCGTTTCTAATCATTTATTTTATATCTCAAAAACCATAAGTCAGCGGCAACTATATGTACATATATTTTCGATCTGGAGGACCTCTTCTATCCGTACATACACATGTTAACCCCGAAATCCGGGGATGCTTTTATGCATCACAATAACCGCTTTAATGCTTGCACAGAAAATTGGAAACAATCTTAACAAATTTTTATTAAAAAATTAAAGTTAAATAAAGTTTCAAAGACCTTGCTGTTTGTGTTCCACGACATTATTTCGTTAATTCTGTACCAATGCAAGTGCTAAAAGGATTTTCTCTGCCACCGCTTTATAATTTGACGCTTCCTTCAATGCAACAGCTCGCAGCGCACGCACACAATCGGACCACTGTGACCAAAAATTTCCACTTCACTTTCTGTGGGTTGCTGATTAAAATTCTTTTATGGCAAGTGATTATATACATACGAGTACTAGTATATATATGTGGACGGCTGATCAAAGATCGATTGTCCATAGTGGTCCTACAGAGCTCCTCGCTCACCTCAGATTAATATTCTACCAAAAATATACATATGTGGACAAAGGGATTTGCTGTCGCCGTTCAAGATCGCTAACAATTTTAATTAAAATCAAATTTAAATATTTTGGATTAAACATTTTGCAATGTGATGCATAATGGTAATATTTTAAATTAAAAATTATTAAAAACAGTTATTGGTTGAAAGCTAACATGCTTTTAGTTGTTTTATTATTAAAAATATTCGGGTACTATTACAACTAGATCGTATTAAAAAATTCAACCCTGTACAAATTTCTTTCTTATTCCCTGTATAAATAAACTAAGTCGTTGAATAAAAGCCCATCAGTTAAAACGTGACTTCAATTTATTCCATTTTTATTTCATGATTCTCGGCTATATATCTAACAAAGGTTATGGACACAGGCGGTTTGTGTGCGTTCAAAAGATTTTTCTGATACAAAACTAAAACGTGTGGGTCGCGCAAATGAAAAGTGTCCTGTATAAAAAATGAAGAATATGCGGCAAAGCATTAGCTACAATAACGTGAAAGCATGGCTGCTTAGCCATATGCACGTCGTCCACAAAGGCGTGGAAAGAGCTAGAAAAATTGCTTCAGCCAAGTAGGCCTGTGCATAAAGTCTTATACAAGAAACTGCTGAATATTAAGTTAAGTGACAATGAAAGAATGCCGAAATATTTAAATGATTTTAAATCTATTGTTGAAAAATTATCGGAAGTCAGCATTGAAATTAAAGATGAGTTAGTAACAATTATTCTTCTTTCAAGTCTGCCGAAACGATATGAACATTTTGTTCTTGCTATAGAAACAAGAGACGCGTTAACAAGGTCCATTTTAAAAGTAAAGCTTCTAGAAGAATTAGAAAGAAAAAGGCAGTGTAAAAGCGGTATAGTTGAATCCCAAGGAGAATCGCAAGCGTTTGCAGTGTGGTCGAAAAACCCGGAAAAAGTAGAAAAATCTTCGAATAAACGAAACAAGAATATACAACACATTAAGTGTTTTAAGTACGAGCAGCGTGGTCATATCAGAGAACATAAAACATAGAGAAGGTGCAAATTGAATTCTGTATGATGTTCGATTGGGCGGCTTACAGAGCTTATAGGATTGTAGTACGGAATTCACCATTCTCGCTGCTATTTAACTGAAATGAGCAGGTTCAAAATCAAAAATATATGTAAAACGACTGAATTCATGTAAGAATAAATAAAGAGAAATGCTTTGAAGATAAATATACAGTCACACAGAGAATGTAAAAATGCATTCTCTGAGTCACATATGCGTGATTATTTTGTATCATATGAACCATTTTTTTCCGAAAAATCTGAATTTTTTTTACAAAATCGGGAAAAATTAGATAAAAATAATTTTGATTTTATTTTTTAATTTTTAAATAAATTAATATTTCAAATAAATTATATTTACTTCGACTACTACAAAGTGAAGGTGCGCCAAATGAACTTAATTTTTTCAAAGAAAATTGATGAGCTTCGTGAAATATGCATGGCTAAATGAGTAGCGACGTCACATCAGATTTACATCAGTTCGCCACACCGAATCGAAAGCACGCATTCACCTCATCACGCGAGAGAACATTACAAATTAACACACACACACGCACATGCATCAAAACATGATGACATTCTACATTCTAATTGGAACAAAGGGAAAAGAGAAAGGATCTCGCGCACCTTTTGTCGATACAACGTCGATCGGTAAACACCTCCGCTTATCGCAGCATCCCGGTTCCCTTTCGCTACCCGCCTTTATATATTTAAAATTTTTCAATTTAATGTATATTAAAGTCATTTTATAATAACTTACATCCTTTTTATATATATCCGTATATATAATATATATTTAACGGTTTAAAAACTACTGATTCAGTAATTTCAATCATCTCAATTCATTTTGTAATAATAATTTTTAAGTGAAATTTTAAGGAAATACAAGTTTATAACGATTCTTTGGAATTCAGTGCATTTTTTCTTTTAACAAAAAGTGTGAGTGGCCTATAAGGTGAGTTTTTGTACAATGCATATTCCATTATTTCGTTATTATTCCCATATTTGCAGCAATAGAATTTCTATGGCATATACATCTTCTTCATAATTGGCGTAGACACCGCTTACGCGATTATAGCCGAGTTAAGAACAGCGCGCCAGTCGAAAGGGGGTCTCTCATCCGAGGCTTGTTGTTCCTTTTCATTGGTATTATTTTTTACGTGACCGGTCGCAAACCTAGTCCACAACCCTATGTAGGGGATATTTCGAATTCTCACTTTAGCTCGCCTTCAAATGGATGTTCTTAGGCTACCCAGATGATACTTGGCCAAAGACCGGAAGTCGTGAGCTGCTTGGGCCATATGTAAAAGAATCGTTTCTGGGCACTCCCAAGTGAATGGCGATCAGAGAACTTACCTCACTTGCGGGAACTTCCACACATGACACCATCCACATACATACAATACATTATTTCTATGTCACATTTTTCTGTATGTTTACGAAAGCAAATGCGAGCCACTTACATACATATGTACATACATTCATAATAACAAGTGTCCTTCTTTCGCATCTCCGTTGCCACGGACAAACAATATCCGAAACTCACGTTTCGTCAAGGAGTCAATCTGTCGAAGCACTGACATGACGCCAAAGCATCACAAAATGAATTGTTGCTAGAAAATCCGAGCTGTGCCGGAAAAAACTAACAAACGATTGCCGATTGTTAACAATTTCCTTGCCGCTGTAACAGCTTAGCCTACAAATTAGCGTAAATATGTATACATATATATGAGCTTGCATACATATCGACGCTGATTTTTGCGAGCCACGGAAAATATTTTAGAATTTGCAAATATTGTAAATCCACAACAGCTATGTTGCCATTTTTCTCACTTATTTCTTAGAACAAATACCAGAAAGATGTTCAATTTATTTATTATTTTAGCTTTTGCTATCGTCGCGAAAAGACGCTTCTAGGCATACCATACATATACAATACAGATGTTACGGCGTCTGTTTTTATGAATGAAGCGAGGTCGTTTGTGGAATTTGCGCCTGCGTTTATGAATGAAATCGTTTTTGTTGTAAACTTTACTTTATTTGGGCTTCGCCAATTCGGCTGCCATATTGACTGGTGATGCTTATGCTATTTGAGCAATTGTTGTTTTTGTAGAACAATGCTTCAAATTTTTGTTCTTGACATATTCACATGTGTACGCATATGTATGTTTGTATGCTTGTGGATTATAAGTATATATGAACGTATGAACATGCAGATTACTGCGCGCACATGTAATATATTGATAAGTGATAAAATCATGATTTGAATTTCTGAACTCGCACATGCGTATGCACGCAATCATATGAGCAGATAATAAGATTAATATGATAGACGATATACATATTTATACTATATTGTTCTGATAAATACAATTTCTATTAGTAAGAAACATAATACAAAAATATTTATTAGTATATTATATTATGTAAAAATCAAATAAAATCATTAAATATGCAAGTCCAAAGTCGTCTTCATTGTCAAGACGATCGATCGAATTGTATGAGTGCAAGTCTCCCGGAATTTGACTTTGAATCTCCCAGTTTAAGTCAACAACATCGGTATTTTTGACAGCTAACATTGCGCCTGCACTTAAGGAATCGTAGTTACGATAATTTGGCCAATGTCCGAACATTCGTGATGAGTTCATCTTTCGTGAATTGATAGAGGGAAGATGGAATTGATATCAAACCACCGGAAGTATCAACTGGAATTGACCCATTTCCAATTTTTTGCGAAGACGATGGAAACTGTCTTCGACAATCTCATTTTTGTTCGTATCCCATAAGTGACGCGGATTTGAAGGCTGATATTTCGAAATGTTTATCGCGAAAAGTGTGCGAACTTCATTCCTGTTCCAGTGATTAAAATGTTCCATCAATTGTAATTGCTGGCTTACTTCTCCGAAACTTGCACACACCATGCCATTCACAGTACTTAATGACTCAAATGAAGTTAAACCGTGCATCAATCAATAGCAACCGAAGGTAGAAAGAATCATCGTTTTTCGGGTGAATTGTGAAAATTATGATAACACACCTGGATGCCCATCTATGGCTGGCCTTGCTTTCTGCGCAGCTATTTCTGCGACGATGCATTCTTTTTCTTCTTCTTAATTGGCGTAGACAAAGCTTACATGATTATAGCCGAGTTAACAAAAGTTTTCTTCTTTTCGCTACGTGGCGCCAATTGGATATTCCAAGCGTAGCCAGGTACTTCTCCACCTGGTCCTTCAAACGGAGTGGAGGTCTTCCTCTTTCTCTGCTTCCCCCGGCGGTATACTTTCAGAGCTGGAGTGTTTTCGTCCATTCGGACAACATGACCTAGCCAGGGTAGCCGCTGTCTTTTAAGTCGTTGAACTATGCCAATGTAGTCATATATCTCGTACAGCTCATCGTTCCATCGAATGCGATATTCGCCGTGGCCAACGCGTAAAGGACCATAAATTTTCGCAGAACTTTTCTCTCGAAAACTCGCAACGTCGACTCATCAGTTGTTGTCATCGTCCAAGCCTCTGCACCATATAGCAGGACGGGTATTATGA
>NW_017537060.1:13137-19751 GCF_001853355.1 Bactrocera latifrons
CTTTTGGTGCTGGTCAACGTCAGCTTACACAGCTGTATAAGTTTTGCGGGGATACCAAATTCAGACATCGCGGCATAAAGTCAGCTCCTTTTCGTGCTGTCAAAAGCAGCTTTGAAATCGACGAAGAGGTGGTGAGTGTCGATTCTCCTTTCACGGGTCTTTTCCAAGATTTCTCGCATGATGAATATCTGGTCGGTTGTTGATTTTCCAGGCCTGAAACCACACTGATAAGGTCTAATCGGTTTGTTGATGGTGGGCTTTAATCTTTCACACAATACGCTCGATAGAACCTTATATGCGATATTGAGGAGGCTTATCTCACGATAGTTGGCACAGATTGTGGGATCTCCTTTTTTGAGGTACACTTAAATTCCAATTGTTGGGCCGGCCCCGCCGCTTTGTTGTTCTTCAGCCGGGTAATTGCTATTCGAACTTCTTCTTGGTCGGGCAATAGAACGTCTGCTCCATTATCATCGATTGGGGAAACGGGTTCGCCTTCTCCTGACGTTGTGTGTTCACTGCCATTCAGCAGGCTGAAGAAGTGTTCCCTCTATAATTTAAGTATGCTCTGGGCATCGGTGACTAGATCACTTTTGGGGGTTCTACAAGAGTATGCTCCGGTCTTGAAACCTTCTGTAAGAAGCCGCATTTTTTCGTAGAATTTTCGAGCGTTACCCCTGTCGGCCAGCTTATCAAGCTCTTCGTACTCACGCATTTCGGCCTCTTTCTTTTTTGTCTCCAAATGCGTCTCGCCTCCTTCTTCAACTCTCGGTATCTATCCCATCCCGCACGTGTTGTGGTCGATCGTAACGTTGCGAGGTAGGCAGCCTGTTTTCTCTTCGCTGTGACACTCCAACGTCGTAACAGCTGTTCTTTTGTACTTTCCGAAAACCAACGGTTTCGGTTGCGGCTGTACGTAAAGAGTTTGAAATGCCTTCCCACAGTTACCTTATACCGAGTTTTTGACGAGTGTTCTCAGAGAGCAGGAGTGCAAGCCGAGTAGAAAATCGTTCGGCTGTCTGTTGTGATTGCAGCTTCTCGACGACGAACCTTCCTTGTGTTTGATGGCGTRCGTTTTTTGCTGCACAGAGGCGGGTGCGATTCTTAGCTGCAACAAGGTAGTGGTCCGAGTCGATGTTAGGACCTCGGAGCGCACCCACATCTAAAACACTGGAGACGTGTCTTGCGTCTATCACAACGTGATCGATCTGGTTGGTGATTTTCGATCCGGAGACAGCCAAGTAGCTTGATGTATCTCCTTATGCTGGAATCTAGTACTACAGATAACCATATTTCGGGCCCCGGCGAAGTCGATCAGCCTCAACCCATTTAACCCATTTGGGGATGTTTCCTCGTGGAGGCTGAATTCCTGACGTTGAAGTCACCAAACACGACATAGTGGCGGTGGCAGCTCTCATAAGTGCTTTCCAAGCACTCATAAAATTCATCTTTGGTCACATCGTCCTTCTCTTCGGTCGGGGCGTGGGCGCAAAGCAGCGATATGTTGAAGAACCTCGCTTTGATGCGGATTGCGGCTAGACGTTCATTTACTGGGGTGAATGATAGTACTCGGCGACGGATTCTCTCTCCTACCACGAGTCCCACACCAAACTTGCGCTCCTTTATAAGGCCACTGTAGTAAATGCCACATGGACCTACTCGCCTCTGTCCTTGCCCCGTCCATCGCATTTCTTAGACGGCGGTGATGTCAGCCTTTATTTTTACGAGGACATAAACCAGCTGGGCAGCGGCACTTTCCCAATTAAGGGACCGGACATTCCAGGTGCATGCCCTCAACTCATAGTCCTTAATTCGTTTGCCATGGCCTTTATCAAAAGGGGGGTCTCTCATCCGAGACTGTTGTTGCGTTTTCATTGGGGGGTGTTTTTTTACGTGGCGGGTCCCAAACCCAGCACACAACCCTATGCAGGGATATTTCGCCTTCTCACTTTAGCTCGCCTTTAAACGGATGTCCTTAGGCTAACCAGACGATAGTTGGTCAAAGACCGGAAGTCATGAGCTGCTTGAGTCATATGTTAGAGAACCGTTTCTGGCCACTCCCAAGTGAATGGCGATCAGAGAACTTTCCTCACTTGCGTGAACTTCTACACATGACTCCATATTCCATTGCATTCCTGGTATAATATCAAGGTATTTCCGAATAGAGCAATGTTCTCGCAAACGGATCACTGACGAAAGTTGTGAAAAGTTGCTGGCAGTGTTTTCACTGACTGTACTGTATTCTCTGGGTTGAAATACACTCTTTGGCCATTCTCCAAATTAACTGCGAGACTCATAACAGTCTGAAAAAGTTCATGAATTGCAAAAATAAATGTCCTACAAAGCGCTTTATTGCAGTTCAGGTATAGACCATATCGTTCAAGACCAATTCTTTCCTGACGTAATTACAAACGTATTTGATCGATTACATCAAACTGCAATACTCAACATTGATATGAGTTTTGAATGTGATTTCGACAATAATACTGAATATAGTACGATCCTTGTGTTGTCAACTTCGATATTCACTATTCTAAATTCATTGCTGAAAGTTCTGCCATTGCCGTCTGGTGAGCGACGCCGATATCCTTCATTTCTAGTGTGTTTCCGAAAGAGAAGCGCGTGAAATACAAACCGAAGTGGGATTGTGGTGTCCACAAGGCCTATGAACCATATTGGTTTTCATCACTTCGTATAATACTGGATCTTTCTCTACATCAGGAATTTCAGCAGAAATGATTTCATCAATTTGATCTGGTGTAACCACCATGCAAAAGGGAATGTGTGCGTGCGGCAAACCACTCAACAGAGTACATCTAGCAACTAAGAGCACCACATATACTTTTCTTCAAGATTAAGTTCATCAAACATCGTAACTGTTGTTTGAAAAGTTGTGCTGTGACATCGTGACGATCGCTTGCTGATTGGCCGCGATCCATAATTCCGCACGTATGTTATCGTATCCTTATCCTGCCTTGAGCTGCCATACGTTGGTTGCAAAAATAATGCCGACCGATACTAGGGCGGCCTCTTCGCAATTGATCACTTTATGTGAAACACACGTAAGGTTTTTACTGAATAATTTTCCTTTGAATAGCCGGAATAAAAAGCAAGCAACCGAGATTGAACAATTCATATAATTTACAAATCAAAAGATTGAAAAACAAAACAAACAAAAATTGAAAAAAATGTGGATGGAAAAAAGTTACTCTTTGGAATTATCCAATTTTCAGACTTTTCCTCATGAACAGTGTACTTTTATTTCTGAACCTACCCCGATTCACAACGAACAACCTCTGAAATTTTCTTAAGGATTGGTGCAGCCGTTCTCTTAACCAGAGATAGAGAGATCCCCAACTCTCCTGTCACTGGAAATGTGAGAACCGCTCACCTATCGAACTTTGGCAGTTTACTGGATTGGGTAGGTTTTGACTTTTTATTATTGGAATGACTGGAACGGCCAGATTGAAATTATACTATAATATACCATAAATATATGTGAACGGATGAATTTGTTGCCGTCGTTCACGATCGCTAATAAAAATGTAAAACAATGAAATTCAAAGAAAATGCAAAATTTAAATATATTTCATGAAACGTTTTGCATAGTAGAATTATATTTCAATTACCAATGATAAAAAAACATTTATTAATTGAGAGCTAACAGACTTAAGGGGGTATTCTGGTATAGACGCATGAATTTTAAGCACTTTTTTAACTAAGATAAAAAGGAAATTAAAAGCATACATATAAAAAAAATTGCAAGATAAAAAACCAAAATCCGTAGAGATATGAGCCAGTGGAGTGGGGGCTTCAAAAAAATGGTGCGTCCTGGTTGACGATGGGTTTCAACCCTTGTAGAGATCTAAAACACAAAAAACAAGATTCTTCATTAGTAAGGATGTCGTTAACGGGTTGACCATTTTCAAAAAAAAAAAAAAAGATAAAAATAACAAAATGGAGTCGAGTTGACAAAATTTTTTTTTACCCGATTTTTTCAACTTATTCGAATTTTTTAAAAATACTTCAAATCAAAATTTGGAATACACGTTATGACACGATAGAGTATTGTATAAAGAAGATATATACCAAATTTCAAAGGAATCGGTTCAGTAGAACTTGAGATATCACATCAACCACCTCAAAAAAATTGGTTTCGAGAAAAACGCGTTTAAAGTTTAGGAGAAAATTCTTGTGAAGACGGACGCCACATAACAACTACACTTTCAAAATATGCAAAAAACAAAAACGATTTTTTCAAAATTCACCTTATTAAGTATTGAAAGATCAAAAGTAAGTCGTTTTAATATACCATAAAATTACAATACAAAGGATTTAAGTAGTTTCGCCATACATTAAAAGTCGAATATATTATAATTTGCAATCGTAATAAATGTTGGGTGTTTTAATTTAAAATGCAATAAAAATAATATTTTTTTCGATCTGGCCATAATGGAAAATGTTATAAAAAAAAAACGCTTATTTAGAGGTGATTTCGCACTGGAATAAGGTGGATATCCCATTATCCGCGCTCTCAACGTTACTAACAAACAAACATTCATTCCAGAGATAAAGAGATATTTAACTCCTCTCTCACTGGAAGTGAGAGAGCAATTGTTAAACGTCAAAACCTACTGAACTTTGACAGCTAATCGAGTTCAGTAGGTTTTGACGTTTATCAATTGAAAACGAGCGATGGCCAGATTGAAATATTACTAAAAATATGTAAACGGAGGGATTTGTTGCATCGTTCAAGACCACTTAAGAATAATGTAAAACAATGAAAATTAGAAAATATTTGTGAAATTAAAAATTATTTGATGAAACGCTTTGTAATTTAAGCAAAATAATACTATTTCAATGGAAAATGATTAAAAACATTTAATGATTGAGAGCTAACAAGCTTAAATCCTTTTATTGGATATTCAAAAGTCAAAAGTCAGTTGTTCTAATATACTTTAAAAAGATTTAAACCGTTTCTCCATATCATAATAAACCATTATAAAGTAATTTTTATTCGTACTAAATGTTGGGTTTTTTAATTTAAAATGCCCAAAAATTCTTATTTTGTTCGATCTGGCCATGATGGAAAATGTTGTAAAAAACGCTTATTTTGAAGCGCTCTCACGCTGGAATAAGTTGAACATCCCTTTATTCTGGATTCATTCACAGAGATAAAGAGATGTTTAACTTCTCTCTCACTGGAAGTGAGAGAGCAATTGCTAAACGTCAAAACCACCTAAACTTTGACAGTTGATCGAGTTCAGGAGGTTTTGACGTTTAGCAATTGGAAACGAGCGATGGCCAGATTGATATCCCGCCAAATTATTATTCGAATGGAGACATTTTTAATTTTTTTGTCTCATTTTGTAACGGCCATTAGTTCGAATAATAGCGAAAGCGAAACAGCACGTAAGTTAAAAGATGTGAGTATATTTTAACTTTTATTAAATAAATTTGCATTTTTTTAATACTTTTATTTAATACTTTTTTATTTTATTTTACAGATAAAATGGCGAAAACAACCACCAGTTGACGAAAATGTATTGTTGGCTTCAACGAGGGAGGAAGAACCTTTAGTTTTCCAAACAGTGGAACGGACCTCGAACGGTGAGTAAAAAACATTAAATAGTGCAAAAAGTGTTTGTGAATTTGTGGAAAATTTTGTTGAAATAAGTGTTTCGATTGTGCAATGGAAATAGTAAGTTTTGATAATGAAATTGAATTTCCGTGTGTTTTTAAGTGTGATGTGCTGAGCAAGTAGAGCGCGATAGACTGCAAGCGACATCTGTCAAATATTAAAATGCGCACGTTCTTATGGACACAGTTATGCAGTCGTGCAGCTGCCTTAATAACTGTGTCCTTAAGAACGTGTGTATTTTAATATTTGACAAATGTCGCTTGCAGTCTGTCGCGCTCTACGTGTTCAAAGCGTAACTGTCAATTTATTGCCATTGCCGTTAATTAATTAAATAAATTATTTTAAAGTAACGATTTATCATTGAATATTTATCATAGTTATAAAAAAAATCGTACTTTAAAATATTCATTAAATGTGCACTTTTTGCACTATTATTATTACTATACATATTTTATGATTAAATTTAACATTTTGTATTTAATTTTTTTTATTTTAACAGGCGTAAATGTTGGCTCAAACGTTTAGGTGTTTTTGAAGATTTGAATGAAAAACATCTAAACACATTTTTGCGTGTGAGCGGCATTTTTCAAATGAAATGCGTAACGCAAAAAAATTGCGTCCGAGATCCGTTCCGGACATTAATTTAATTATTGAGCCAATATTTAACGCCCCAAATTCTTTTTTTGAAACCCCAATTCRAATGGGCGTTGAAGATTTTTTTCCCCAAATGGAAGGATCTGCCCTAAATGCAAACGGTGCATCGAGGCAGCTGCTTCCGCTTTTAGAAAGGGAAGACCGCGATAATATTTTAGAGCCTCTGCTACTTCTTGAGGAGGAACTACTAAATAGTTGTGAAAAAGCCGCGCAAACAGGTAGGGGTCTGACAGCAGGGACAGATAGAAAAAAAAATTGAGGGAAGAGAATAGGATTTTAAAAATAAAATTAGATGAAAAAGAACAGGAGAATAGGAGTT
>NW_017537060.1:19914-21814 GCF_001853355.1 Bactrocera latifrons
CCAAAGTCACGGTCGGCGATATGATAGTTTTCTTAAAACTTTAGCTTTGGGTGTATTTTTTTTTGTCGCCAATCGCTTACCGCTACCTAAAGCACCAACTTAGTTTTCCCTCGGAAATTACGTTACATAATTTTGTCTCACATTGGCCTCGTTTCCCAGGTTGCATCCAAAGCAGCATAAAATCTTTACAAATTAGGAGTAAGGAATTTTCTTTCGAACAAAAGTTCGTATCAGTTTCTTGTGATGAAATGTCACTGAAATGTCATTTGCAGTATGATARGAAATTTGATAGGGTGATAGGTCTTGAAGAATAGACCATAATGGTGCAAGGTATAGGTGGGGAACCTTGGTCCCACCCGTTAGCTTATTTCTTTGTTAGAGGCTCTTGTAAAGGGGATGTCCTCAAGAAATATATTCTTGAAGCCATAACCCAACTTCAAAAAAAARGGCTAGTTCCTTGCCATTTTGTTTGTGGATGAATTCATCTTCATACACCACAACCAGATCGATAAATGCAACTTAGTGAAGCCGCCTGAAGAGTTTGTTGCATTTATTAATAATTTAAAAATAAAATTTGTCGAGGAATTTGACAGAAATTGTCATAAAAAAGGTGTAGGAGAAATTCTTTTTTCTAAAGTAAAAGATATTAGGCCCTTCTTTTGTTGTGAAGACTGTTACCCAAAGGTGGTTATTGCTCTATTTATTAGAATTAGAATTTATTTTCTGACAAAATTTTTAAATAAAATTTTAAATAAAATTTTGTGTGTTTCACATTTGTAGTTTTTATCTTTCTTTTTTAGTGGTTGCAATGAGCTAAATATTTAATACTAAATTAAGGTTTTTTAAGCAGATTCGCATTAAGAGGCTCTAAGGTTAGAACAATATAGATTAGAAAGTTTTTAATTATAAATTAGAATTTGGGACATAAATATTGGCATATGTACATACGTTTATTTTTATAGTTTTAAGTATTATACTTTATTGTTATGCTGAGATATTGTTTTTTGTTATACAATATGAATTGTTATCGTTTTGTTTTTTTTCATTTTTTTATGTAAATAAATTTTTAATGGGTGATATAGGCCTACCGGGAAACCGAGCACCCAAAAATAACTTCGGCAACGCGCCCTTTTGCGTACCTCATAGGTGGTGTGGAAAATGCGAATTGGGTATTTTATTCAAAATACCCAAAAAATAGCTTTTTTTCTGATCTGGCTATAATGAAAAATGTCATAAAAAACGCTAATTTTGAGGCGCTCTCACACTAGAATAAGTTAAACATCCCTTTATTCCTGTTCATTCATTTGTACGGGGAAAAGAAAAGGGCTGTTTTTAGGGATTTTCTGGCAATTATTCGAATTTTTCTTGCTCTAAAAACCATCCTTGAACCTCAACGAACATTAAAAAAAAAAGAATTGCAAAATTGGTCCAGGCGTTGTTGAGTTATGCGCTTAGCAACATATTTTGCGTTTCATATATTTTATATTATATTATATTTATATATAAGGTAAAAAACGATTTAGAATATTTTTCAAGCTAAAATTGAATATGTTAACACTATTCTATATGCGTAATACGTGATTTATATTTAATAAACACAGATAAGTAAAATCGTGTGATAATATTATAATATTTATATGATTGTAATATAACATTTTTATTATCATGCACTCATATTGGAATAAAATTTAAGTTTTTGTTATAAAATGGAGAAATTTTAGTTATTATATCTGTCAGCGATTTCCATTTATTTTTAATTGTACATTGTTTTGTATTTTAGGTGACGATATATATATTTGTATATTTAAAATTTGAGTTTTGGATACAAAGTGGTAATATTTGTTGGTTATCATGCACTCATATTGAAACAAAATTTGAATTTTCATACTGTACTTGTATA
>NW_017537060.1:22079-25132 GCF_001853355.1 Bactrocera latifrons
AGTGTTTAATGTAGTCAAATGGCTTATTGAAATATTCGAATTTTGCAAATTTTGAACTTTAAGGTCGAATATCTCGTAAACTAGGCGTTTGCGGTACCTATAAAATATATTTTTCAATCAGGAGGACTTCCCCTTTCCAACGGTACCTTCAAATCGCGGCGCCAAAAAAATCGCAATTGTGCCTTCATCTAGACCCTACACTATAAACCACTGTAATCACCACATGTGAGAATAAATGGGAGAACAGCATAGTCGACGATACCACCCTCGTACGCAACCCAATTCACCACATCTGTACACAAACTCAACTAACAAAAAGGATAAGCTCCAGTTTAGCGGACACATTCGTTTATCGACACCTAATTCTCGCGCTGCATTTAAAATTTGATTAAACGTTCGACGTCGTCACCATTCGGATACAASATCTTTTGCTACAACATCCATACTTGGATTGGATTACGCTTCTGCACGTCACTTCGTTTGATCACAGTTGATCTCACGTACCACCGATTTTAGATCGGTGTATCAGTACATTTCCTTGGCATATTTTATTGCAAAAACGAACAATTTTAAACTTGACATCCATGTGTATTTTTTGTTAACAATAAGTATTTAGTGTGGCATTATTAAAAAGTGCAAATAGTGGCTATACATTTATTCATTTACTTATTTATTTTCTACTTTTTTCTCTCTGCTCATAAAATATAATTATTCTCATCATCAGAAATTATGATGAGTAATGTCATGGTATGAACATGTACTCTTCAGATAGTTCTGATAAAACTGAAAACTCCTTTAGTATTTGTACTGATCATCACCTTTTCAGACGGGTATCATTGAGCAAACGTGTAGTCTACTTGTTATCGTCATTTCTGCTTACGTAAAACTATAGGCTGTCTCTTATACACATCTAGATGTGTATAAGAAGCAAACGTGTAGTCTACTTGTTATCGTCATTTCTGCTTACGTAAAACTATAGGTGGATTCTCTTGCACTATGACATAAAATACAAAAATCCTATACCGAAATATGCAAGGTCAATAGAGCACCCACTGCAGAAGGTAGTGATATATGTTATAAACGGCTGATTCGATCAATTTTTTGAGAATGTCTATGGTACATTACCATTATGAATTGGCGCGCATTCTACATGCACTCTACATTCAAACAAACAATTGTAACAAATCTTTATAACTTAAGTAGAACACCCAATGATATCAATATTTTCGGCGTACGCCATGAGCTGTAAATTCTTGTAGAAGATGCTACCTTCTCTGTTTAGTTCTGCAGCCCGAATTATTTTCTCCAAAAGTAGGTTGAAAAAGATCCACGAATGGGCGAAAGGGAAAGGTAATTCCCTATCTTTTTTTGTCAATATTATTTTATTTATTGGATCTATTTTTTTAACGCCTAACAATAAGTTATAAAATCTTCAATCAATTTGAAATCTAGACAATTACATGAAAGTGATTGAGCAGTTTTGGTGATACCTTGCCCTGTAGTACGCAGGCGTATCACTTCTTTTAAGACGTGTTTGATCGCAGGAATGTACCAAAGCGTTAGCCAAAGGGATCTCGCAGTTTAGATATACATATATTTAATTCTGTTATATTCTACTTCTTTCATTGCAATAGGAATACCTTGATATCTATAAAGAATAGATATTTTCATAACGCACGTTCCATGGTGAACACGTGATTGTCCTAAGCATTTTTTCCCCGCAGTCGAATACCATACATCCAAATCGGCGTTATGACCACACTTTGTTCTCTGGGCTGGGTTCTGAGGTTTTATTTAAAAGTCAATTTAAATTTGCAGCTCTAATCTTCATACATGTTATTTTACTAGAGATGTGTTTTCTCCACGTGAGCTTTCTATCTATATATGAATACCAAGATATGTAACTGTATTGTTTCATTACTGTCGKACACATTTTTGGTCTTAGCGAAAATGTAACATGCTTAAATTTCATACTAAAATGTATCAATTGTTACGGCTCACTATAACTGTGTCATTCGCAAAAGTTGAAGTTTATACATTGTTAGCTGTTGGAAGATCTGCTGTATATATGATATACAGAGTTGGGCCTAAAACACTGCCCTGTGGTACACTTGCTCTTATCTGTCTTTCATCAGATATGAAATCTT
The DNA here is from genome assembly GCF_001853355.1 of Bactrocera latifrons. Classification (NCBI taxonomy): domain Eukaryota; kingdom Metazoa; phylum Arthropoda; class Insecta; order Diptera; family Tephritidae; genus Bactrocera; species Bactrocera latifrons. The sequence goes on from NW_017537060.1 coordinate 24,227, forward strand.
CCCGATATTGATAGAGCTTTTGGTATTGCTCAACGTCAGTTTACACAACCGTATTATTTTTGATACAATAAAGCAGCTCTTTTTCGTGCTGTCAAAAGCCGCTCTAAAATAGACGAAGAAATGGTTCGTGTCTATTCCGGTAATTGTTATTCGAACTTCTTTATGGTCGTCTTTTCCACCATCGTCGATTGGAGAATCGGGTTCGCCTTCTCCTGGCGTTGTACGTTAGGGTGGGTCGATTCCGGACTTTTTCGATTCGGGATTTCTAATAGCGCGGAAAAGTTGCCTTAGTACCTCCTGATTTCAATGCAACTTTTTGTTTTGAGATCGGGTTGCATCTTCAACCCCAACTCCGACCTTGAAATTTCGGAAATTCGCCTAAAATCGTGAAATTGTCTACCTAGCGCCTGAAATACGCATCTCATGGCATGAAGTTATTTGTCACGTCATTTGCTACCGAAATGGTATGTGATCATGGCCGTAGGACGAACCGTTCCCGAGATACGAGCGAAAATGCGGCACGCCACAGCRCAAGGTGAAAATTGTTGCAGCTCTCAGCTAACCTGTATTGGTCATCCAGCACCCACTGCATGGAGGTGGCTGCTCTTCGGGTTCCTCCCAAGCCCAACCCAACCAGCCAACCATATGTTAGGCTTGTTTTAGTCTGAATATGTGTCAAATTTATTGATGAAATCAGATTTTGTACTAAACGTTGGCACTTGTTGCCTATATTTCAGTGTAGAGCTTATAAAACGATCATGAGATCGGGAGCCAATAACTATAGAAGATGCCTCTGTCACCAGTTTGACAGTTCTCTCGACTGCCCCGGTGTGAGAGGGGAATTCACTAAATTTCCATACCTCTGCAGTGTCACCCGACAGCCCTTTTATGAGTTCTTCGTTAGAA